>NW_023330950.1:0-55080 GCF_011100685.1 Canis lupus familiaris
AAAGCACTAGATTGAAGTCACCAAGTATATGTGTATTATTATCTAAGTATGTCCTAACATTGGTTATTAATTGTTATACTTGGCAGTTCCTGCATTTGGGGCATACATATTCATGATTGTTAGGTCATCTTTTTGGAGAGATCCTTTAGTATGATAGAGTGTCCCTCTTCATCTCCTACTACCTTCTTGGGATAAAGTTTAACTTATCTGATGTCTTTTTTTTTGTTGTAATGAAGGTTGGTCAGTACATTTTAGAGAAATGGCAAGTTGAATTTTTTTTTTTTTACTTTGGTAAGTCGGCAGAGAAAAAATAGGTTGGAACATATATAATGACAGCAAACTTTTATTGGGAAAAGCTTTCCCATGTTGGAGAGAAAATGACATTTGGTCAGGGATCAGAATTCTTACTGTTGTGATTTTTAAATTCTACTAACATTGATTTTATTGATTCATTTAATGAATTTATTTATTGCTATCATGACTTTATATACTCATGCCTAACTGAAATCTTTAGTGGATCCAATTATTGTAGGTTTTTTTTCTTGGATATTTTTCTTTATTGGACTTTTTTTTTTTATCATGTTAGCATATAGTTTTACCAGAGAGGACTCAGTTCTCTATTTCTATCCTTTTTGTTACATTTAGACTAAATAATAGAAATTGTGGAAAATCAGGGATTGTTTCTCAAAATTTATATTGCTATGGTATTCCACTGTGTTTTTGAAATCATTCCATTAAGAGTGTAGTTAACACTCTTTTTCTAAGTGAAGAATACAAGTATTGCCTAAAACAATAATCAGCTCTAGAAGCGGAGGCTCTTCATAACCACATGGTAAAATGTCCATTCTCAGAATTCTTTTATATAAAGTGCTAAAAATATCTACTCATAGTCCTTGTGTCCGATGTTAAAATTTAAAATTTTAGATATTTTCTATTTATTTACCTATTCATTTTAAAGACTGTGCTTCATTATAAGGTAGTAGATTATGTTAGGAAACATAGTCGTGCTTCTCTGGAACACCTAAAATAAGATCTGCTTGGAAGAAGCAATTTAATATTTTTTCTAATGTGAATAAGTGAGCAGACAGATGGAATTCTGAAAATGGAATGTTATAAGTATTATGCATAATATGTCATAAATATATAAATTTAAAAAGTATAGTTCAAATTTATATTTCCTTTTTCCATTTAGGATTTACAAGCTCAAATGAATTATGTTGAGGAAATAAAGAAATAAATAAGAAAGAAAGTTGTTTTTTAGTATCCTTCAATTGTCAACTTAGAATTTTAGATAAAAATTCTCACCTTTTGTTTTTTAAAACCCCATCTATATTACATTAGATGTAGGCTTTCAAGGTATACATTTCTTATTAGAATTTTCATTACCAGTTCTTATTCCACGTGGAAAGTTGATGTGTTTGAAACATTTCTTTTTCAATTTTTTTCTCGCTCTAGTGATAATTTATACCTTCCAGGTTGTGAGAGATGACCACTATCTGAAAAATTTACTTTATGGTGAAAAAAGTAAAATCTTACTTTTTAGATTTTATTTTTTATTTATGAGAGACACACACATGATGTGGGACTAGATCCCGAGACTCCAGGATCATGCCCTGAGCCGAATGCAGGACACTCAACCACTGAGCCACCCAGGCATCCCAGAACTAAATTCCTTATTACAGTATTTATAAACAAATAAATGTAGAGTAAGAAAAGTCAGTATTATTAGGGATATAGTATAAACAAAAGTCTCTTAAACTTTTTTCAATTACATTTTATAAATCTATTATATAAATGTTACCTGTATATATAAAACAGAGGCGGCTGTTCATTATATATTCCTAACTATACATACATACATACATATACACACACACATATACACACATATAGTGTGGCCTGTGGAAAAATGGTTAGGTTAGTATTAATACTAATTAATAATTAATTAGTGTTAACTAATAAGTTAATACTAACCTAACCATTTTTTTCCACAGGCCTTTTTTAACTTACATTTTTCCCTGCCTTAAGATCATGCTTGATTGGTCACGTCTTATGTTTTTCTTTTTTTTCTTCTTCTTCCTGCATTTTTTAAAGGTTTTATTTATTCATGACAGACACACACACACGCACACACACACAGAGAGAGCAGAGACACAGGCAGAGGGAGAAGCAGGCTCCATACAGGGAGCCTGACATGGGACTCGATCCTGAGGCTCCAGGATCTCGCCCTGGCGCGGAATGGCAGACACTCAACCACTGAACCACCATGGCTGTCCCCCCTGCATTTTTTTGTACATGACTTTCCCGTCTACCCTACGTTTCCTTACATGGGGGAAAAAAACAAAACAATTTCTTTAGTGTCTGTTCTTTCAGTCCATCTCTTTCTATGTTTATTGTCAATATTTTTGATTATGCCTTTCTGTTGTTCTGTGTGTGTCTGTGGTTTTCATTCTGAACCATTACCCCACAAGCCTTATTATTTTTCTCACATTCCTGGAAGGAGCTGATGTTAGATAATCATTGTCCTTAGCATTTTGACAAACACAAAGCAACTTAAACCTGTTTGTAATGCCAACTTGCCCAAAATAAATACTACTAGAAACTAAATTTTAATATTTTCTCTTATAAGAGATCGTCATGCAATTATAATCATTCAAACACATTTGAAAAATTTTTAAATATAATAAAATAATTAATTTTTAAAAATATTGTATTCATTTATTCATGAGAGAGTCAGAGACAGAGGCAGAGGAGGAGAAGCAGGCTCCATGTAGGGAGCCTGATGTGGGACTCTGGGATCACACCCTGAGCCGAAGGCAGATGCTCAACCACTGAGCCACACAGGCGTCCCAATAATGACATTTCTTATTGTTAGTTTTTTTAAAAGATTTTATTTATTTAGTCATAGAGACAGAGAGAGAGGCAGAGACACAGGCAGAGGGAGAAAGAAGCAGGCATCATACAGAGAGCCTGATGTGGGACTCGATCCAGGGTCCCCAGGATCCCGCGCTGGGCTGCAGGCGGTGCTAAACCGCTGCGCCACCGGGGCTGCCCTTATTGTTAGTTTTTTAATTTAAATTACCTAGGGATAGATTTTTATTTTAAGACATTTTGGTTAAAAGAAAGTATTTAAAAAATTTTTTTTTAAGATTTTTTATTATTATGATAGACAGGGAGAGAGAGGCAGAGACACAGGCAGAGGGAGAAAGCAGGCTCCATGCAGGAGCCTGACATGGGACTCGATCCCTGGTCTCCAGGAATCCCACCCTGGGCCAAAGGCAGGCGCTAAACCACTGAGCTACCCAGGGATCCCCTTTTTAAAATTTTAAATTCAAATTAATTAACATATAGCGTATTATTAGCTTTCAGAGGTAGAATTCAGTGATCCATCAGTTGCATACATCATCTAGTGCTTATTACTTCAAGAGCCCTCCTTAATTACCATCACCCAATTACCCCATTGCCCCAACCCTCTCCCCTCCAACAACCCTCAGTTTATTTCCTATGATTAAGAGTCTCTTACGGTTTGTCTCTCTCTCTGATTTTTATCTTATTTTTCCCTCTCTTCCGCTATGCACCTCCGTTTTGTTTCTTAAATTCCACATAGGATTGAAATCATATGGTATTTGTCTTTCTCTAACTTATTTCACTTAGTATAATACTCTTAAGTCCCATCTATGTTATTGCAAATGGCAAGATTTCATTCTTTAGGATGGCTGAGTAATATTCCATTGTATTTATACACACTGCATCTTCTTTATCCATTCATCTGTCAATGGGCATCGGGCTTTTCTGTAGTTTGGCTATTGTGGTCATTGCTGCTTTAAACGTTGGGGTGCTGGTGCCCTTTCAAATCACTATGTTTGTATCTTTTGGATAAATACTGAGTACTGCGATTGCTGGGTCATAGGTTAGCTCTATTTTTTTCCCTAAATTTTTATTTATTTATGATAGTCACAGAGAGAGGAGAGGGAGAGAGAGGCAGAGACATAGGCAGAGGGAGAAGCAGGCTCCATGCACCGGGAGCCCGACGTGGGATTCGATCCAGGGTCTCCAGGATCGCGCCCTAGGCCAAAGGCAGGCGCTAAACCGCCTGCGCCACCCAGGGATCCCGGATAGCTCTATTTTTATTTAACTTTTTGAGGAAGACTTTGTATAATAATCAGGGGTAAGAAAAGTAACATTTTGGGACTATTAAATCTCTTATAATCTTCACCCCATGAGAAAATGTAGGTTAGTAAATGGCGGAACTGAGATTTGAATCTGTATTTGAATGATCTCCAAAACCTGTGTTCTTTTTGTAATGGTGTTCATTTGGTAATGGTGAATATTACAATTATTTTTACGAAATGTGATACTTGTAATCCTGAAAACTATCAATTTTTTTTCTAGACTGTCCCGAAACTAAACTTAAGAAAGCAAATGGCTGCTTTTCTGCGACCCAAGAGTAAGCTATTTGAAGATTTGTGTTTTTCACGGAGTTTTGTCCATTTTTGTGTTATTTAGTAATTCAAAGTTACAGATATCTTCATGTACTCTTTACTTTGTTTTTCACTAAATAGAAGCAAAATGTGGTCTTGTGAGCCAAGAAGATAGACCTTTATTTGCTGACAACAATTTTGCAAGGGAAGATAGACTGAAACTCTCTGTAAACCATCCGTCAATGTCTCTGACTATTCTCCTCTTGCTTTTGTATCACCCGAAACTCCTCAAACGTCTTCAGCAATGCTTGGTGTTACAAAGGTAAGTTGTTTTGAACTTTGTCCCCCATGTTTTTTCACATACTATCCTCTTGATATCCTTATAATGAAAAGAATCTTAGGGAGAAATGGAAGCCCTCAAGAATATAAGAGAAAACAGTGTAATAACAACAGAGAAGTAAGTACTGGGTTGAGATTTATTACGGTTGGTGGGAATAAACAAATCTTAGGTGTGCCATTATGGAGGAAAGAATTAGAAAGCAACTGGATAGAATAGCTAGATGGATGTGAAGATGAGGGGAGGGGTTGTGGGGTAAGAATTCATTTAATAAGGATGAGATGAATGTAAAGATAGGAGAGTTTAGAGAGATTATTATTAAAAACACAGCAGTAGTGAGGCTAAGGTAGAACAGATGCTGTATATTATAAAATGCGGTAGAAATTATTTTAAATGCAAGTTAATAAAAGGCAATACAAACATGCTCAGATTCTTCAGAATGACAGCTGGTTTTTATGAAGAACTGGGAGGAAATTTTACCCTTTTAAGTTTAATAAAGTATGATAGCCTATATTTAATTTAGCAAGAGTTGTGTTTATACATAGTACAAAGTGAAGTCTGTTTTAAGCCATAATCAGATTTATTATGAGTTTTGAACTTTGGCTGTTGTCTTTCTTGTGGTTTCTAATTAAACTTACTGTGTGGTATAATCTTGGTCGACTTTATATCTTTTGAGAATAGAGAGGACGTAAATAAACATTTTAGTTTTTTCATTAATTAAAACTGAATTTTTTTCTTAGGTAAGTGAGGTTCTTAATCTCTATCCATTAAATGAAAAAAATAAATTTTAAGCTGCAAGATTCTTAAAAAATATAAAAACTATTTTCTGGATTCTGATGCATCTTTTTTTAAATATAAGCTTAGAATAGAGACACATGTCAAATGAATAAACTCATGATTTATCATTTTTTTATAAGATGATTTATCATTATAGAATCGTAAGGAAGGAAAAGTTGCCCGTAGAGTATACAATATTATTTGTAGAAGGATGACCTTTACTTTCTCAAAGATCTCCAACAGTGGATACATTTTACGTTATCTCGGGAAACTTTAGTCTTCATAGTTGTTATATTTTGTATTTTGTATTTTTTAATTTGTATTTTATTTGTAATTTTTTTATTGGAATTCAGTTTGTTAACATATACCATAACACCCAGTGCTCATCCTGCCAAGTGACTCCCTCAGTGCCCATAACCCACTCACCCCAACCCCCTGCCCGCTTCCCCTTGCACTACACCTTGGTCATTTCCCAGGGTGAGGTGTCTCTCATGTTTTGTCACTCTCACTGATATTTTCACTCAATTTCTCTATTTCCCTTTATTCCCTTTCACTAATTTTTATATTCCCCAAATGAATGAGACCATGTAATGTTTGTCCTTTAAAGACTGACACATTTCACTCAGCATAATACCGTCCAGGTCCCTCCACCTCAAAGCAAATGGTGGATATTTGTCGTTTCTAATGGCTGAGTAATATTCCATTGTATACATAGACCACATCTTCTTTATCCATTCGTCTTTCGATGGACACCGAGGCTCCTTCCACAGTTAGTCTATTGTGAACATTGCTGCAAGAAACATCGGGGTGCGGGTGTCCTGGCATTTCACTGCATCTGTATCTTTGGGGTAATCCCCAGCAGTGCAATTGCTGGGTCGTAGGACAGATCTATTGTTAACTCTTTGAGGAACCTCCACACAGTTCTCCAGAGTGGCTGTGCCAGTTCCCACTCCCAGCAACAGTGCAAGAGGGTTCCCCTTTCTCCACATCCTCTCCAACATTTGTTGTTTCCTGCCTTGTTAATTTTGCCCATTCTCACTGGTGGGAGGTGGTATCCCATTGTGGTTTTGATTTGTACTTCCCTGGTGGCCAGTGATGCAGAGCATTTTCTCATGTGCTTGTTGGCCATGTCTATGTCTTCCTCTGTGAAATTTCTGTCCATGTCTTTTGCCCATAGCATGATTGGATTGTTGTTTCTTTGAGTTTACTAAGTTCTTTATAGATCTTGGATACTAGCCCTTTATCTGATAGGTCATTTGCAAATACCTTCTCCCATTCTGTAGGTTGCCTTTTAGTTATGTTGACTGTTTCTTTTGCTGTGCAGAAGCTTCTTACCTTGATGAAGTCCCAGTAATTCACTTTTGCTTTGCTTTCTCTTCCCTTCAGGGATGTATCTTGCAAGAAGTTGCTGTGGCCAAGTTCAAAAAGGGTGTTGCCTGTGTTCTCCTCTAGGATTCTGATGGATTCCTGTCTCACATTCAGATCTTTCATCCATTTTGAGTTTTTCTTTGTGTATGGCATAAGAGAATGGTCCAGTTTCATTCTTCTGCATGTGGCTGTCCAATTTTCCCAGCACCATTTATTGAAGAGACTGTCTTTTTTCCAGTGGATAGTCTTTCCTGCTTTGCCGACTATTATTTGAGCATAGAGTTGAGGGCCCACTTCTGGATTCTCCATTCTGTTTCCATTGATCTATGTGTCTGTTTTTGTGCCAGTACCTCACTGTCTTGATGACCACAGCTTTGTAGTACAACCTGAAATCTGGCATTGTGATGCCCCCAGCTATGGTTTTCTTTTTTAATATTCCCCTAGCTATTTGGGGTCTTTTCTGATTCCACAGAGATCTTAAGATGATTTGTTCCAACTTTCTGAAGAAAGTCCATAGTATGTTGATAGGGATTGCATTAAGTGTGTAAATTGCCCTGGGTACCATTGACATTTTCCCAATATTCATTCTGCCAATCCATGAGCATGGTATATGTTTCCATCTCTTTGTGTCTTCCTCAATTTCCTTCAGAAGTGTTCTGTAGTTTTGAGGGTAGAAACCCTTTACCTCTTTGGTTATGTATATTCCTTGTTACCTTATGCTTTTGGGTGCAATTGTAATTGGGATTGACTCCTTCATTTCTCTTTCTTCAGTCTCATTGTTAGTGTATAGAAATGCCACTGTTTTCTGGGCATTGATTTTGTATCCTGCCACACTGCCAAATGGCTGTGAGTTCTAGCAGTCTTGGGGTGGAGTCTCTTGGGTTTTCTAGCTGCATTATGATGTCATCTGCAAAGAGGGAGAGTTTGACTTCCTCTTTGCCAGTTTGAATGTCTTTTATTTCTTTTTGTTGCCTGATTGCCGAGGCTAGGACTTCTGGTACTATGTTGAATAGCAATGGTGAGAGTGGACATCCCTGTCTTGTTCCTGATCTTAGGGGATAGGCTCCCAGTGTTTCCCCATTGAGAACGATATTTTCGTAGATGGCTTTTAAGATGCTGAGGAATGTTCCCTCTATCCCTACACTCTGAAGAGTTTTGATCAGGAATGGATGTTGTATTTTGTCAAATGCTTTCTCTGCATCTATTGGGAGGATCATGTGGTTCTTGGTTCTTTCTCTTGCTGATATGATGAATCACATTGATTGCTTTACAAGTGTTGAAGCAGCCTTGCATCCCGGGGATAAATCCCACTGGGTCATGGTGAATCATCTTCTTAATGTATTGTCGGATCCTGTTGGCTAGTATCTTGTTGAGAATTTTTGCGTCCGTGTTCATCAGGGTATTGGTCTATAATTCTCCTTTTTGGTGGGGTCTGTGTCTGGTTTTGCAATTAAGGTGATGCTGGCCTCATAGAACGACTTTGGAAGTACTCCATCCCTTTCTATCTTTCATAACAGCTTTAGTGGAATAGGTATGGTTTCTTCTTTAAACGTTTGATAGAATTCCCCTGGGAAGCCATCTGGCCCCGGACTTTTGTGTCTTGGTAGGTTTTTGATGACTGCTTCAGTTTCGTCCCTGGTTATTGGCCTGTTCAGCTTTTCTATGTCTTCCTGTTGCAGTTTTGTAGTTTGTGGTTTTCCAGGAATGCACCCATTTCTTCTCGATTGCCTAATTTATTGGCGTAAAGCTGCTCATACTAAGTTTTCAAAATCGTTTGTATTTCCTTGGTGTTGGTGGTGATCCCTCCCTCTCGTTCATGATTTTATTAATTTGGGTCTTCTCTCTCTTCTTTTTAATAAGGTTGGCTAATAGTTTATCTGTCTTATTAATTCTTTCAAAGAACCAACTCCTGGTTTTTGTTGATCTGTTCCACAGTTCTTCTGGTCTCTATCTCATTGAGTTCTGCTCGAATCTTTATTAATTGTCTTCTGCTGGTTGAAGGTTTCCGTTGCTGTTCCTTCTCCAGCTCCTTTAGGTGCAAGGTTAGCTTTTGCATTGAGTTCTTTCCAGTTTGGGGACGGATGCTGGTCTTGCGATGTATTTCCCCCTCAGGACTGCTTTTGCTGTTCCCAAAGATTTTGAACGGTTGTATCTTCATTCTCATTAGTTTCCAGGAATCTTTTTAATTCTTCTCTAATTTTCTGGTTGACCCTTTAATCGTTTAGCAGGATGGTCGTTAACCTCCACGTGTTTGAAATCCTTCCATATTTCTTCTTGTGGTTTAGTTCTAGTTTCAAAGCATTATGGTCTGAAAATATGTAGGGGACAATCCCAATCTTTTGGTATCGTTTAAGACCTGATTTGTGACCCAGTATGTGGCCTATTCTGGAGAAAGTTCCATGTGCACTTGAGAAGAATGTGTATTCAGTTGCGTCTGGTTGTAAATTTCTGTAAATATCTGTGAAATCCATCTGGTCCAGTGTATCATTTAAAGCGCTTGTTTCTTTGGAGATGTTGTACTTAGGAGACCTATCGAGTGTAGAAAGCACTAGATTGAAGTCACCAAGTATATGTGTATTATTATCTAAGTATGTCCTAACATTGGTTATTAATTGTTATACTTGGCAGTTCCTGCATTTGGGGCATACATATTCATGATTGTTAGGTCATCTTTTTGGAGAGATCCTTTAGTATGATAGAGTGTCCCTCTTCATCTCCTACTACCTTCTTGGGATAAAGTTTAACTTATCTGATGTCTTTTTATGTTTGTAATGGAAGGTTGGTCAGTACATTTTAGAGAAATGGCAAGTTGAATTTTTTTTTTTTTACTTTGGTAAGTCGGCAGAAAAAATAGGTTGGAACATATATAATGACAGCAAACTTTTATTGGGAAAAGCTTTCCCATGTTGGAGAGAAAATGACATTTGGTCAGGGATCAGAATTCTTACTGTTGTGATTTTTAAATTCTACTAACATTGATTTTATTGATTCATTTAATGAATTTATTTATTGCTATCATGACTTTATAATACTCATGCCTAACTGAAATCTTTAGTGGATCCAATTATTGTAGGTTTTTTTTCTTGGATATTTTTCTTTATTGGACTTTTTTTTTTTATCATGTTAGCATATAGTTTTACCAGAGAGGACTCAGTTCTCTATTTCTATCCTTTTTGTTACATTTAGACTAAAATAATAGAAATTGTGGAAAATCAGGGATTGTTTCTCAAAATTTATATTGCTATGGTATTCCACTGTGTTTTTGAAATCATTCCATTAAGAGTGTAGTTAACACTCTTTTTCTAAGTGAAGAATACAAGTATTGCCTAAAACAATAATCAGCTCTAGAAGCGGAGGCTCTTCATAACCACATGGTAAAATGTCCATTCTCAGAATTCTTTTATAGTAAAGTGCTAAAAATATCTACTCATAGTCCTTGTGTCCGATGTTAAAATTTAAAATTTTAGATATTTTCTATTTATTTACCTATTCATTTTAAAGACTGTGCTTCATTATAAGGTAGTAGATTATGTTAGGAAACATAGTCGTGCTTCTCCTGGAACACCTAAAATAAGATCTGCTTGGAAGAAGCAATTTAATATTTTTCTAATGTGAATAAGTGAGCAGACAGATGGAATTCTGTAAAATGGAATGTTATAAGTATTATGCATAATATGTCATAAATATATAAATTTAAAAAGTATAGTTCAAATTTATATTTCCTTTTTCCATTTAGGATTTACAAGCTCAAATGAATTATGTTGAGGAAATAAAGAAATAAATAAGAAAGAAAGTTGTTTTTTAGTATCCTTCAATTGTCAACTTAGAATTTTAGATAAAAATTCTCACCTTTTGTTTTTTAAACCCCATCTATATTACATTAGATGTAGGCTTTCAAGGTATACATTTCTTATTAGAATTTTCATTACCAGTTCTTATTCCACGTGGAAAGTTGATGTGTTTGAAACATTTCTTTTTCAATTTTTTTCTCGCTCTAGTGATAATTTATACCTTCCAGGTTGTGAGAGATGACCACTATCTGAAAAATTTACTTTATGGTGAAAAAAGTAAAATCTTACTTTTTAGATTTTATTTTTTATTTATGAGAGACACACACAATGATGTGGGACTAGATCCCGAGACTCCAGGATCATGCCCTGAGCCGAATGCAGACACTCAACCACTGAGCCACCCAGGCATCCCAGAACTAAATTCCTTATTACAGTATTTATAAACAAATAAATGTAGAGTAAGAAAAGTCAGTATTATTAGGGATATAGTATAAACAAAAGTCTCTTAAACTTTTTTCAATTACATTTTATAAATCTATTATATAAATGTTACCTGTATATATAAAACAGAGGCGGCTGTTCATTATATATTCCTAACTATACATACATACATACATATACACACACACATATACACACATATAGTGTGGCCTGTGGAAAAATGGTTAGGTTAGTATTAATACTAATTAATAATTAATTAGTGTTAACTAATAAGTTAATACTAACCTAACCATTTTTTTCCACAGGCCTTTTTTAACTTACATTTTTCCCTGCCTTAAGATCATGCTTGATTGGTCACGTCTTATGTTTTTCTTTTTTTCTTCTTCTTCCTGCATTTTTTAAAGGTTTTATTTATTCATGACAGACACACACACACGCACACACACACACAGAGAGGCAGAGACACAGGCAGAGGGAGAAGCAGGCTCCATACAGGGAGCCTGACATGGGACTCGATCCTGAGGCTCCAGGATCTCGCCCTGGGCCGAATGCAGACACTCAACCACTGAACCACCATGGCTGTCCCCCCTGCATTTTTTTGTACATGACTTTCCCGTACCCTACGTTTTCCTTACATGGGGGAAAAAAAAACAAAACACATTTCTTTAGTGTCTGTTCTTTCAGTCCATCTCTTTCTATGTTTATTGTCAATATTTTTGATTATGCCTTTCTGTTGTCTGTGTGTGTCTGTGGTTTTCATTCCTGAACCATTACCCCACAAGCCTTATTATTTTTCTCACATTCCTGGAAGGAGCTGATGTTAGATAATCATTTGTCCTTAGCATTTTGACAAACAAAAGCAACTTAAACTGTTTGTAATGCCAACTTGCCCAAATAAATACTACTAGAAACTAAATTTTAATATTTTCTCTTATAAGAGATCGTCATGCAATTATAAATCATTCAAACACATTTGAAAAATTTTAAATATAATAAAATAATTAATTTTTAAAAATATTGTATTCATTTATTCATGAGAGAGTCAGAGACAGAGGCAGAGGGAGGAGAAGCAGGCTCCATGTAGGGAGCCTGATGTGGGACTCTGGGATCACACCCTGAGCCGAAGGCAGATGCTCAACCACTGAGCCACACAGGCGTCCCAATAATGACATTTCTTATTGTTAGTTTTTTTAAAAGATTTTATTTATTTAGTCATAGAGACAGAGAGAGAGGCAGAGACACAGGCAGAGGGAGAAGCAGGCATCATACAGAGAGCCTGATGTGGGACTCGATCCAGGGTCCCCAGGATCCCGCGCTGGGCTGCAGGCGGTGCTAAACCGCTGCGCCACCGGGGCTGCCCTTATTGTTAGTTTTTTTAATTTAAATTACCTAGGGATAGATTTTTATTTTAAGACATTTTGGTAAAGAAAGTATTTAAAAAAATTTTTTTTAAGATTTTTTTATTTATTTATGATAGACAGGGAGAGAGAGGCAGAGACACAGGCAGAGGGAGAAGCAGGCTCCATGCAGGGAGCCTGACATGGGACTCGATCCCTGGTCTCCAGGAATCCCACCCTGGGCCAAAGGCAGGCGCTAAACCACTGAGCTACCCAGGGATCCCCTTTTTAAAATTTTTAAATTCAAATTAATTAACATATAGCGTATTATTAGTTTCAGAGGTAGAATTCAGTGATCCATCAGTTGCATACATCATCTAGTGCTTATTACTTCAAGAGCCCTCCTTAATTACCATCACCCAATTACCCCATTGCCCCAACCCTCTCCCCTCCAACAACCCTCAGTTTATTTCCTATGATTAAGAGTCTCTTACGGTTTGTCTCTCTCTCTGATTTTTATCTTATTTTTCCCTCTCTTCCGCTATGCACCTCCGTTTTGTTTCTTAAATTCCACATAGGATTGAAATCATATGGTATTTGTCTTTCTCTAACTTATTTCACTTAGTATAATACTCTTAAGTCCCATCTATGTTATTGCAAATGGCAAGATTTCATTCTTTAGGATGGCTGAGTAATATTCCATTGTATTTATACACACTGCATCTTCTTTATCCATTCATCTGTCAATGGGCATCGGGCTTTTCTGTAGTTTGGCTATTGTGGTCATTGCTGCTTTAAACGTTGGGGTGCTGGTGCCCTTTCAAATCACTATGTTTGTATCTTTTGGATAAATACTGAGTACTGCGATTGCTGGGTCATAGGTTAGCTCTATTTTTTTCCCTAAATTTTTATTTATTTATGATAGTCACAGAGAGAGAGAGGGAGAGAGAGGCAGAGACATAGGCAGAGGGAGAAGCAGGCTCCATGCACCGGGAGCCCGACGTGGGATTCGATCCAGGGTCTCCAGGATCGCGCCCTAGGCCAAAGGCAGGCGCTAAACCGCTGCGCCACCCAGGGATCCCGGATAGCTCTATTTTTATTTAACTTTTTGAGGAAGACTTTGTATAATAATCAGGGGTAAGAAAAGTAACATTTTGGGACTATTAAATCTCTTATAATCTTCACCCCATGAGAAAATGTAGGTTAGTAAATGGCGGAACTGAGATTTGAATCTGTATTTGAATGATCTCCAAAACCTGTGTTCTTTTTGTAATGGTGTTCATTTGGTAATGGTGAATATTACAATTATTTTTACGAAATGTGATACTTGTAATCCTGAAAACTATCAATTTTTTTTCTAGACTGTCCCGAAACTAAACTTAAGAAAGCAAATGGCTGCTTTTCTGCGACCCAAGAGTAAGCTATTTGAAGATTTGTGTTTTTCACGGAGTTTTGTCCATTTTTGTGTTATTTAGTAATTCAAAGTTACAGATATCTTCATGTACTCTTTACTTTGTTTTTCACTAAATAGAAGCAAAATGTGGTCTTGTGAGCCAAGAAGATAGACCTTTATTTGCTGACAACAATTTTGCAAGGGAAGATAAGACTGAAACTCTCTGTAAACCATCCGTCAATGTCTCTGACTATTCTCCTCTTGCTTTTGTATCACCCGAAACTCCTCAAACGTCTTCAGCAATGCTTGGTGTTACAAAGGTAAGTTGTTTTGAACTTTGTCCCCCATGTTTTTTCACATACTATCCTCTTGATATCCTTATAATGAAAAGAATCTTAGGGAGAAATGGAAGCCCTCAAGAATATAAGAGAAAACAGTGTAATAACAACAGAGAAGTAAGTACTGGGTTGAGATTTATTACGGTTGGTGGGAATAAACAAATCTTAGGTGTGCCATTATGGAGGGAAAGAATTAGAAAGCAACTGGATAGAATAGCTAGATGGATGTGAAGATGAGGGGAGGGGTTGTGGGGTAAGAATTCATTTAATAAGGATGAGATGAATGTAAAGATAGGAGAGTTTAGAGAGATTATTATTAAAAACACAGCAGTAGTGAGGCTAAGGTAGAACAGATGCTGTATATTATAAAATGCGGTAGAAATTATTTTAAATGCAAGTTAATAAAAGGCAATACAAAACATGCTCAGATTCTTCAGAATGACAGCTGGTTTTTATGAAGAACTGGGAGGAAATTTTACCCTTTTAAGTTTAATAAAGTATGATAGCCTATATTTAATTTAGCAAGAGTTGTGTTTATACATAGTACAAAGTGAAGTCTGTTTTAAGCCATAATCAGATTTATTATGAGTTTTGAACTTTGGCTGTTGTCTTTCTTGTGGTTTCTAATTAAACTTACTGTGTGGTATAATCTTGGTCGACTTTATATCTTTTGAGAATAGAGAGGACGTAAATAAACATTTTAGTTTTTTCATTAATTAAAACTGAATTTTTTTCTTAGGTAAGTGAGGTTCTTAATCTCTATCCATTAAATGAAAAAAATAAATTTTAAGCTGCAAGATTCTTAAAAAATATAAAAACTATTTTCTGGATTCTGATGCATCTTTTTTTAAATATAAGCTTAGAATAGAGACACATGTCAAATGAATAAACTCATGATTTATCATTTTTTTATAAGATGATTTATCATTATAGAATCGTAAGGAAGGAAAAGTTGCCCGTAGAGTATACAATATTATTTGTAGAAGGATGACCTTTACTTTCTCAAAGATCTCCAACAGTGGATACATTTTACGTTATCTCGGGAAACTTTAGTCTTCATAGTTGTTATATTTTGTATTTTTTAATTTTGTATTTTATTTGTAATTTTTTTATTGGAATTCAGTTTGTTAACATATACCATAACACCCAGTGCTCATCCTGCCAAGTGACTCCCTCAGTGCCCATAACCCACTCACCCCAACCCCCTGCCCGCTTCCCCTTGCACTACACCTTGGTCATTTCCCAGGGTGAGGTGTCTCTCATGTTTTGTCACTCTCACTGATATTTTCACTCAATTTCTCTATTTCCCTTTATTCCCTTTCACTAATTTTTATATTCCCCAAATGAATGAGACCATGTAATGTTTGTCCTTTAAAGACTGACACATTTCACTCAGCATAATACCGTCCAGGTCCCTCCACCTCAAAGCAAATGGTGGATATTTGTCGTTTCTAATGGCTGAGTAATATTCCATTGTATACATAGACCACATCTTCTTTATCCATTCGTCTTTCGATGGACACCGAGGCTCCTTCCACAGTTAGTCTATTGTGAACATTGCTGCAAGAAACATCGGGGTGCGGGTGTCCTGGCATTTCACTGCATCTGTATCTTTGGGGTAATCCCCAGCAGTGCAATTGCTGGGTCGTAGGACAGATCTATTGTTAACTCTTTGAGGAACCTCCACACAGTTCTCCAGAGTGGCTGTGCCAGTTCCCACTCCCAGCAACAGTGCAAGAGGGTTCCCCTTTCTCCACATCCTCTCCAACATTTGTTGTTTCCTGCCTTGTTAATTTTGCCCATTCTCACTGGTGGGAGGTGGTATCCCATTGTGGTTTTGATTTGTACTTCCCTGGTGGCCAGTGATGCAGAGCATTTTCTCATGTGCTTGTTGGCCATGTCTATGTCTTCCTCTGTGAAATTTCTGTCCATGTCTTTTGCCCATAGCATGATTGGATTGTTGTTTCTTTGAGTTTACTAAGTTCTTTATAGATCTTGGATACTAGCCCTTTATCTGATAGGTCATTTGCAAATACCTTCTCCCATTCTGTAGGTTGCCTTTTAGTTATGTTGACTGTTTCTTTTGCTGTGCAGAAGCTTCTTACCTTGATGAAGTCCCAGTAATTCACTTTTGCTTTGCTTTCTCTTCCCTTCAGGGATGTATCTTGCAAGAAGTTGCTGTGGCCAAGTTCAAAAAGGGTGTTGCCTGTGTTCTCCTCTAGGATTCTGATGGATTCCTGTCTCACATTCAGATCTTTCATCCATTTTGAGTTTTTCTTTGTGTATGGCATAAGAGAATGGTCCAGTTTCATTCTTCTGCATGTGGCTGTCCAATTTTCCCAGCACCATTTATTGAAGAGACTGTCTTTTTTCCAGTGGATAGTCTTTCCTGCTTTGCCGACTATTATTTGAGCATAGAGTTGAGGGCCCACTTCTGGATTCTCCATTCTGTTTCCATTGATCTATGTGTCTGTTTTTGTGCCAGTACCTCACTGTCTTGATGACCACAGCTTTGTAGTACAACCTGAAATCTGGCATTGTGATGCCCCCAGCTATGGTTTTCTTTTTTAATATTCCCCTAGCTATTTGGGGTCTTTTCTGATTCCACAGAGATCTTAAGATGATTTGTTCCAACTTTCTGAAGAAAGTCCATAGTATGTTGATAGGGATTGCATTAAGTGTGTAAATTGCCCTGGGTACCATTGACATTTTCCCAATATTCATTCTGCCAATCCATGAGCAGTGGTATATGTTTCCATCTCTTTGTGTCTTCCTCAATTTCCTTCAGAAGTGTTCTGTAGTTTTGAGGGTAGAAACCCTTTACCTCTTTGGTTATGTATATTCCTTGTTACCTTATGCTTTTGGGTGCAATTGTAATTGGGATTGACTCCTTCATTTCTCTTTCTTCAGTCTCATTGTTAGTGTATAGAAATGCCACTGTTTTCTGGGCATTGATTTTGTATCCTGCCACACTGCCAAATGGCTGTGAGTTCTAGCAGTCTTGGGGTGGAGTCTCTTGGGTTTTCTAGCTGCATTATGATGTCATCTGCAAAGAGGGAGAGTTTGACTTCCTCTTTGCCAGTTTGAATGTCTTTTATTTCTTTTTGTTGCCTGATTGCCGAGGCTAGGACTTCTGGTACTATGTTGAATAGCAATGGTGAGAGTGGACATCCCTGTCTTGTTCCTGATCTTAGGGGATAGGCTCCCAGTGTTTCCCCATTGAGAACGATATTTTCGTAGATGGCTTTTAAGATGCTGAGGAATGTTCCCTCTATCCCTACACTCTGAAGAGTTTTGATCAGGAATGGATGTTGTATTTTGTCAAATGCTTTCTCTGCATCTATTGGGAGGATCATGTGGTTCTTGGTTCTTTCTCTTGCTGATATGATGAATCACATTGATTGCTTTACAAGTGTTGAAGCAGCCTTGCATCCCGGGGATAAATCCCACTGGGTCATGGTGAATCATCTTCTTAATGTATTGTCGGATCCTGTTGGCTAGTATCTTGTTGAGAATTTTTGCGTCCGTGTTCATCAGGGTATTGGTCTATAATTCTCCTTTTTGGTGGGGTCTGTGTCTGGTTTTGCAATTAAGGTGATGCTGGCCTCATAGAACGACTTTGGAAGTACTCCATCCCTTTCTATCTTTCATAACAGCTTTAGTGGAATAGGTATGGTTTCTTCTTTAAACGTTTGATAGAATTCCCCTGGGAAGCCATCTGGCCCCGGACTTTTGTGTCTTGGTAGGTTTTTGATGACTGCTTCAGTTTCGTCCCTGGTTATTGGCCTGTTCAGCTTTTCTATGTCTTCCTGTTGCAGTTTTGTAGTTTGTGGTTTTCCAGGAATGCACCCATTTCTTCTCGATTGCCTAATTTATTGGCGTAAAGCTGCTCATACTAAGTTTTCAAAATCGTTTGTATTTCCTTGGTGTTGGTGGTGATCCCTCCCTCTCGTTCATGATTTTATTAATTTGGGTCTTCTCTCTCTTCTTTTTAATAAGGTTGGCTAATAGTTTATCTGTCTTATTAATTCTTTCAAAGAACCAACTCCTGGTTTTTGTTGATCTGTTCCACAGTTCTTCTGGTCTCTATCTCATTGAGTTCTGCTCGAATCTTTATTAATTGTCTTCTGCTGGTTGAAGGTTTCCGTTGCTGTTCCTTCTCCAGCTCCTTTAGGTGCAAGGTTAGCTTTTGCATTGAGTTCTTTCCAGTTTGGGGACGGATGCTGGTCTTGCGATGTATTTCCCCCTCAGGACTGCTTTTGCTGTTCCCAAAGATTTTGAACGGTTGTATCTTCATTCTCATTAGTTTCCAGGAATCTTTTTAATTCTTCTCTAATTTTCTGGTTGACCCTTTAATCGTTTAGCAGGATGGTCGTTAACCTCCACGTGTTTGAAATCCTTCCATATTTCTTCTTGTGGTTTAGTTCTAGTTTCAAAGCATTATGGTCTGAAAATATGTAGGGGACAATCCCAATCTTTTGGTATCGTTTAAGACCTGATTTGTGACCCAGTATGTGGCCTATTCTGGAGAAAGTTCCATGTGCACTTGAGAAGAATGTGTATTCAGTTGCGTCTGGTTGTAAATTTCTGTAAATATCTGTGAAATCCATCTGGTCCAGTGTATCATTTAAAGCGCTTGTTTCTTTGGAGATGTTGTACTTAGGAGACCTATCGAGTGTAGAAAGCACTAGATTGAAGTCACCAAGTATATGTGTATTATTATCTAAGTATGTCCTAACATTGGTTATTAATTGTTATACTTGGCAGTTCCTGCATTTGGGGCATACATATTCATGATTGTTAGGTCGTCTTTTTGGAGAGATCCTTTAGTATGATAGAGTGTCCCTCTTCATCTCCTACTACCTTCTTGGGATAAAGTTTAACAGACTCCTTTTTTTCTTTTAGGATTTATTTATTTACTTACTTACTTATTTATTTACTTATTTATTTGAGTGTGTGAGCAGGGTGAAGGGGGTAGAGGGAGAGAGAAAGGGAGAGAAGCAAACTCCCCAGTGAGGGTGGAGCCTGAAGTGGAGCTCAATCCCATGACCAGGAGATCATGAACTGAACTGCAATCAAGAGATGGAGGCCCAACTAACTGTGCCACTCAGGCATCTCCTCTACATTAAAAAAAAAAAAAAATTTTTTTTTTTTTTTTTTTTTTTTTTTTAGATTTTATTTGACACCAAGAGAGAGAACACAAATGGGAGCAGGTGTAGGAGGGAAAGGGAGAAGCACACTCCTGGCGGAGCAGGAAGCCTGATGCACGGGTCTTGATCCTAGATCCCGGGGATCATGACCTGAGCCAAAGGCAGATGTTTAACTGACTGAGCCACCCAGGTGTCCACGTGTGTGTGTGTGTGTGTGTGTGTGTGTGTATACACATATATGTGTTTGTTTAATCATCATTCTCAGGTGTTTTTGTTGAATCAAACCTTTACATTTTGTTTAATAAAGTATGATATATTTTGACACATACGACTTTTATCATGTAGGTAGCATAGATTTTCAGCAAACCTTCAGTATTTGACTCTAAGGGGGAAAACTGATGTTTGAGGTGAAAAATAAAATCTAGAGATATCCTCCTTTAAAATAAAAATTAGCTAAGCGCCTCATCCCCAATTAAGGTATTAAATTACTGTGCCAAAGTCACACTTTTAGCATAGCTGATTAATAAACTTGTTGGGTCATTTATTTGATTCAGCATCAAGGAATTGTATCATCTCTTTGATGCTAGGTAATGCCACTTTAGGAACTTTGGACAAATCATGTAATCTTTTTTGGTTTTATTCCCATTATCAATAGAAAATGGGATTAAAGTTGATAATTATTTTTATACCCTCTAGCTATAAAATTTTATGGTTATGGAATGTGAAATTTGGGGAGCATTACTCATTTCCCAAAATTCGACACTAATATCAGTTTTGCTCCTTTTATGTTGTGGTGAACTTTGGTTCACATATTTTAATGAACACTGTGACTTTTTTGATAGCTCTGGGATCCAAATGAAAAAAGAATTATAAAAGGCAGTTGGGGAAAGAATAGCTCAGTGCAGAAATGGAAAGCTTCCTCTTTGTTCCTGGAGCATCACAATGTCACATCCTTTGAATCTGTCGGTGTAAGCAAAATCCAGATGGTAAAGACGGAAGAGGACAGATTTTTGTGTCTTTTTATTTCTTTGTATCTGCTGGTCAGATGGGGTGAAGTTGGGAATGTTAGGTAACAAAGTGTAGATATGAACACAAAATTAAGAAAGCCCTTTTTGGAATTCTGGAAAATTATGTTGTTCTATTCCAACAGAAATGAAGCAGAATTTCCAAAAATTACAATTACACGTAATGATAAAGTTCAGTGCAAGATAGTTTTATTGATTAAAATTACATTAAAGAGTCAAATGATACAATTAATGAAAAAAGTTCTTTTTAATGAATGAAGTTGTAACTATCAAATTTCCATTCAAGACTGGAAAAGAAAGGAAGCAGCACACGAGTAATAAAATGGAAGGAGCAGAAAACATATATGATGCTGCTGCTGCTGCTGCTGCTGCTCCTGCTCTTGGTACTGCTCTTGCTGTTGCTGCTGCTGCTGCTGCTGCTGCTCCTGCTGCTGGACTAATTCAACAAAGAAAGACTGGAAAAACTGATAACCACCTGTTTCCTACTACGCAGAATGAAGATTCTGATAGGTAAGCCTATAGCAATATTTAAACAGTAGATAATTATTATTTTTCTATAAAACAAATTCTGTTTGGAGCTAATGTTCATGTTTAACACATTTTATATTTTTAGTAGAGATATTCCACCCAGGGTGCTAAACAGAAAAAGGCAAAGACCGGTAAGGTATCAAATTGTTTTGCAGGCATAGTGATAAATATTTAACTAAAAAAAAAAAATAACCTAGGTTAGCAAATGTAAGGAAAAAGTCATTCTCATACACTGTTGTTAGGTGAAAATTGTCAGATCCGTTGCACCTGAGTGGCTAAGTGGTTGAACGTCTGCCTTTGGCTCAGGTTGTGATCTCGGGGTCGTGGGATCGAGTCCTGCATCAGGCTTCCCATGAGGAGCCTGCTTCTCCATCTGCCCATGTCTCTGCCTCACTCTGTGTCTCTCCTGAATAAATAAATAAAAATCTTTAAAAGCGAGAGAGAGGAAGAAAATTGACAAATCCTTTCTGAAGAGTGATGTAGCAGTGCATTTCAAATTTCATATATGCTGTCCCTATATCCCAACGGCTTCATTGCCAGGAGTAGATCCTATAGGAAAACATGACTTGTGTCAACACTTAGACACACATATTCTAAGAACATTTATTATATATTATTATATTTATAAAATATGACAGATATATTAAGAATACTTACATAAACATGTTACATATATATGTTAAGATGATCTATCAAAAACTTGGAGGGAGTCTAACTCTCCATCCATAAGGAAGTAAGTTTTCACACCTATAAAATAATGCAGCATGTAACTATCTGAGAAAATGAATTTAGGTCTGCAGGGTTTTGATTGTTTAACAAATTTAAAATTTTTAATTTTTATTTTTATTTATTCATGAGAGACAGAGAGAGAGAGAGAGAGAGAGAGAGAGGCAGGCAGAGACACAGGCAGAGGGAGAAGCAGGCTCCATGCAGGGAGCCTGATGTGGGACTCGATCCTGGGACTCCAGGATCACACCCTGGACTGGAGGCGGGCGCTAAACTGCTGAGCCACCCAGGGATCCCCCAAAGTATATTTAAAGTGTTTGGTTTGATGTCTTACAATAACTTTAGAATACTTTTAATATCTGCTGAGTTGCAAAGGGAAGTTACCTGCTACACTGGCACTCTACCTTATTACCAACAAAACTGCTAATTATTAGGTTTTTGGTTTTGGTTCCCAATGCACGAGTGCTCAAATGTTGGACTCTCAAATTGATCTGAATATTATTACGAAGAGATTTCACGTGGCAACTTGTCCCATATTCTGTATAAACATTTGATCCCTATGCTCTAAACCAAGAGGTTGTTAATGCAGTGAATCTTCTTTTTCAGGCACTTTGCATACAGGCTATTATTTTTCCTTTAAAAATGTTTTTAAGATTATTTATTTGAGAGAGAGAGTGTGTGAGTGCAGGGAGCGGCAGAGGCAGAGGGAGAAGCGGGGAGCCTGACGTGGGGCTGATCCCGGGACTCCAGGGTCATGATCTGAGCCGAAGGCAGACGCTTTACCGACTGAGCCAACCAGGCGCCCCTTATTCTTCCATTTTAAAGAGCATATATTTCAACATGCACCACATCAAATTTTTCAATAGTGACTTCATATTATATAATCTTCGAAAATTCACTTTCCATTAATTCTAAACACAGTGAATCTATTAAAACATAAGTCAGATTATGTCCTCCTCTGCTCAAAACCTAATGGCCTCCCATTCACTCAAGTTCTTTCTAATAGCTACAAGGCCTTATGTGACTTGTTCATCTCGGGTCCCTCCCTATCCTTTCCTCCCTCTGTCTCTCTGATTTGAACTACTTTCTATCCCTTTCCTTCTGTTCAGCCACACTTGAATTTCTCACTATTCTTACCCCCCACCCTCATTATAAACACTTCAGGCATACCTCTGTACTTGTTATAAACTCTCTGTGGAGTGCTTTTCTCTCAGGTATCCTCATGGCTTACTCCTTGCTCCCTCTTTTTCTCCCTGGTTTTTGCTTCAAGGTCACTTTCTCAGCAAGGCCCTTCTTGGTTTATCCTGACTAGTATTTCGACCACCCCTTTTGCTACAACACATTGAAATTTGATTTCTCTGCTTTAGTTTTTCTCCTCTCATACTGTGTAGTTTATTGTTACTATGTTTACTATCCTCGTGAGTAGGGTTTTTTCTGTTTATGGCCGTGTCCTCAGTGCTTAGAGAACATTCTAGCATATATAGTTCTATTCAATAAATGTTTGTTGAGTGAATGGAGTTTAACTAAACCGTGTGTATTGTTTTTAACATAATACCAATTCTCACTTAAACAGAAAGAACGGTTGGCATGGGTCCATTCTGACAATTTAACCTGTCCGTTATCTGCATTTTGTGGATTATTTGGGCCTAATCTTGTGGTTACTTGCTACTTATTCTTTTACTGGTATTTATGTTAGTTTTAATTATAGTAGAATGGAACAAAGGAAGAGCAAACTTCATTTATGTTTCATTAAGGAAAATGAAATATGGTGGTAAATTATTATAGGACTTTAAACATTTTTGCCAGAGGATATGAGCCCTCAATATCTGAAATATAAAGGTGAAGTCGGAATTTACTGCTGACTAATAAGAGGGAGCTATGCTGGCCACTTACAGTCTTTTCTGACAGAGTAGTCTTCGCTTTCTATATACAGTTTCAGGAAAAGTGGAGTTTAAGACTTGGGAGACTTTCAGAGAATTAAGTGGTTTGTCATCATCTGAAGCCACCATGGTAATTTGGGTAAGACTGTTGTTGATTGGTTGGCATTCAAGGCATGTGTATTGGAGTGATTTTGTCCCACATTGGCTATACTTCATGAGGGAGAAGCTGACATTGGTTGGCTAGTGAGTGAGGACAGATGGCATTGATCATTACAAACATTTAAAACTGGTTCTGATGGGTTCTCGTTACCATGGCTGCATGTTAGCATTCCCCCGCCAACATAACTTTGAGGTGTCTTTAACCAGTTGTTTTCTATTTAAAAGTTGCTTCTATTAACTGTTTTCAAAATGAAAGCTATTTCGTATCCATAATTACAGATTTACTTCTGAAATTTGGGTCGAGAAGAATTGTTTAATAATTGCTTTCAGGAAGATCCATCTTTTTTGGATGTTTAATTTAACTAGAAGAGTTATCTGTATGGCAGTTTTAAAACAGTAATTGCTGGTTTTGTTTTTGTTTTCAGTGCCCTAAAGTTATTCAACCGATAATCTCCTATGGGAAAATTCAGTCTTTTTGTAAATTTACATAGCTATATGCTCATAATATTTTCTTGCATGCATTTAGTCCATGAAAAAATATATATAATTTTCTGTTGGTAAATCTAGCTTTTTGTATTAGGATTAGATACTAGGCTAAAGTATGCACAAGTTACCAAAACATTTTCTTTTTCTTTGTCCCTTTAAAATTATTTTTAAAAATGTATTTATTTGAGAGAGAGAGAGAGAGAGAGAGAGAGAGAGAGAAAGAAAGAAAGAAAGAAAGAAAGAAAGAAAGAAAGAAAGAAAGAAGAAAGAAAGAAAGAAAGAAAGAAAGAAAGAAAGAAAGAAAGAGCAAGGTGGGGAGAGAGAGAAAGAGATGGAGAGAGGATCTCAAGCAGACCTGGGGGTGATTCCACGACCTTGAGATCATGACCTGAGCCAAAACCAAGTCAGACACTTAAACTGACTAAGCCCTTCCAGCTATTCATTAAACTTCTCATTTTGTTTATGTAGTGTATTCCTCATTTTATTGAATTAACTGTTTTTTAAAGATTTTATTCATTTATTTTAGCGAGAGAAAGTGTGTGAGCTAGGGGGGAATAGCAGAGGGAGAGGGACACTGTGCTGAGTGTAAGCCTGATGCAGGGCTCAATCTCATGACCCTGAGATCATAGCCTGAGATGAAATCAAGCGTCAGACACTTAATTGCCTGACCCACCCAGGCACCCCTGAATTGGCTTTTTGTGTTTTCTGGTAGCTCCTTGAATTTCCTTAAGACTGAGATTTTGAAATCTTTCTTGGATAAATTACAGATCTCCACGTGTCTGAGATTGATTACAGGAAGATTATTGTAATCCTTTGTTGGTGTCATATTTCCTTGATTTTGTCATATCCTTTTGCATTGCTGTCTTTGCCTTTGAAGTAGCAGTCACCTCCTCCAGTCTTTAATGACTACCGCTCCCATGTGTCCAAACCTGATTGTTTTGCTCTGGTGATGTGCTAGAACTTCTCTATAGGAAAGCTGGTTTTCCACGAAGACTCTC
The DNA here is from genome assembly GCF_011100685.1 of Canis lupus familiaris. Taxonomy (NCBI): domain Eukaryota; kingdom Metazoa; phylum Chordata; class Mammalia; order Carnivora; family Canidae; genus Canis; species Canis lupus. Next base: position 25,156 of record NW_023330950.1, read on the forward strand.
TACCCCCATGGGTGATTATCTAAGTGTTTTCCAGGGGCTCCCAGATGGTGGCTGTGAGGGTGAGGGTGGCGCCAATTTATGGGCTTTTGCCGGATCCACAGCTGGGTGTGTAGTGCGTATGCCTGTTACCCGATGCATGGGCAGATGAGACTTTTCCCCCGTGCCTTGGTGAATGGCACTTGATTCCACAGGTCCTACACAGGCAGTTTTGTCCCCACAAATGACATTGTATCATAATTGTATATGTGTATTTCCTTGCATATGGTTGCACTTCATAACTGTTCTATGAATTAATAAATGAATTCAGATGGGTAACAGATGTTTACAAAAAATTTTTTTTATTCCTTACCAGTAAAATTATTAGAAAATATTGGCTTTCTAATGGATATTTTAACTGGATTTTTGTTTTAAGTAATGATCCTGGTTTGTCTATCATGGAAATAAAGAAAGATAAAAATGTAAAGTGGGTATCAAAAGCATCTGTGATTACACCAGGCTTTGAGGAGGCCGATTCCCTAACTGGTAGTCTACTACGAGTGAGTAATGACAACAGTCTAAGTAAAATGGATCAGGATGAAAGAAGGTAAAATCCCATAAATTCTTTATTTCCCTCTGAAGGAACGTTAACTATGATTATTATATAAGTAAAACACTGTAATATAGTGTCGTACAGGCTGAGGGAAGAAATACTCAAGTATATCAAAAACACCACTTGAAAGGTTAGGATGAGGAGGAGTGACTTTTTTTTTTTTTAAGATTTCATGTATTTATTTGTGAGAGACAGAGAGAGAGAGGCAGAGACATAGGCAGAGGGCGAAGCAGGTTCCCTGTGGAGAGCCCAAAGCAGAACTCGATCCCAGGACCCCCAGATTAGGATATGAGTTTTGTGGTAAGAGGTTGTTTATTTAGAATCAGTTCCACCGTGCAGTATTCTCATATAATTGAATATTCAGATACTTTCCTTCATCGATTGAAAAAAAAAATATATATATATAAAATAGTAAATATACAGACACATAGGCGATTCTGAATAGAACTAATCATTTCTTGATAGGTTTTAAGGTATTCAGTACCTTTGACAGTATCATGAATAGCTATGATTTTGTGAGGGGCTTTGGAGTATCTGATTATATTAAGTTAATATTTGTTTAGGTTCTGGGGAAAGGGGAATGGTTTTGTTTATTTACAATATGTTTATTTACAATTGAAAAACTATTCATCTATCATAGATTATTACTTTTGGATTATAAAGTTCTAAATTACAAGAGCCACAGTTACTGTACCAGCAGCGTCATTGACACATATTGTGGGCTTCATGAGTAATTGTTGAATCCATGAATGAACATTTGAATGAGTAAAGGAATGCCCATTAATGAACTTCTTTAGACGAATTAAATCTTTAGTTTATTGAAAGTAGATTTTCAATACTGCCTAGGTATGAAGTGTTTTAATTAAAAAATGTGTGTGGGGTGCCGGGGTCGCACAGCAGTTGAGTGTCTTGCCTTGGGCTCAGGGCGTGATCCTGGGGTCCGACACCAGGCTCCTTGTGGGGGAGCCTGTTTCTCCCTCTGTATGTCTCTGCCTGTCTCTCTCTGTGTGTCTCTCTAGTGAAGGAATAAATAAATAAAATCTTTTAAAAAAATAAAAAATTAAAAATGTATGTAAGATTCAGAAATTATTTCTAGAATAATTATAGCTAGAAATGGAATAATACTATAGATTCAATTGGTATCACATTACTTAGAAATACTTAACTTACTTTTACCACATATTTTAAAACACATGTTTGGAAGGGACATTTCCTGGACTTGAGTTCTGGGTGGTCTGCTCCTACCAGGTGTATGGGCTTGGGGAAGTTCCTTAGAATTTCTGTGCCTCATTTGCTTCCTGTGAAAAGATACCCAGTATAATTGCCTACTTCATACGGTTTGTGTAAGGCCTAAAACCCCTTTAGGATATGTAAACTGTCCCAAATAATGCATAGTAGTTGCACAGTAAAACTTCAAAACACTAATATCACGATTATTTAAAAAGGGCTTATGTCATTAAAAAAACAGTTTGCACTTTCCAAATTGATTTAGTGAAAACTTGTTTTTATTGAAAATGACAACAAAAAATGTGGTATATTTACCCCTATCAAATAATGTAAGTAACATTATGATTTTCCTTTACTTTTGCAATTTTGATCTAAATTTAATACTTTGTTAATATTGCTATTAATATTGCTTAGATATGCTTTAAATATTCTTTGTATTTTAAGTATTTAATATTTTCCTGAAAAGAATCCTTCCTCTTTTTAGACCTGCAAAGAAAACATCTAAGGAAAAGAACAAGGTAGACAAACAAACAAAATATATAATTCTATTTCATTTATGATATATTTTTATTATATTATAATTCTATTTCATTCATGATATATTTTTATTATATTATTTTGATATTTCATATTTATCAGAAACATTATTCCGTGGTAAAAAAAATTACTTTATGAAACGCATAGTGAAAAAATGAAAATTTTCCTTTGTTGTATAGACATCTGTGAAAAAATTATTCAGAAACACCAATTATTGATAAAGGTCTTTTTGATAAAAATCAGTTCTTTTAAAAAGTACCTATGTTTTTGCTTTTATAAAAAGATGGATATTTATCATCTTTCTACACTTAGTATATTTTATAAATATTTGGATGACATTTTGAAATAGTATTATTTATTTGTAGGTCAAAAAGCAAGTGAATTCTGCGGAGCATCTTGATGACGAGCATCTTGATGACTTAACTCAGTCATCTGAAACAGCTTCAGAGGATTGCAAGTTGCAATCCTCTGATTATAAGAGTTCCCTGTTGCTCATTGAACTTGGAATGGATTGTAAAGGTAGGGCCGTCGTATAAATATAAAGCCTTTTTCTGTATATATGGTTGTAGTAATATGTGCACATCTCGTCTAGCGTTGCGCCACACAACACTGAGGAGTTATAGAGCTACTCATCTCAGAAGTATGTTTTATATTAAAATAGAGAACTATTGAATACTCTCAGCCAAAGAACTATAATTTCCAGGGATCCCTGGGTGGCGCAGCGGTTTGGCGCCTGCCTTTGGCCCAGGGCGCGATCCTGGAGACCCGGATCGAATCCCACGTTGGGCTCCCGGTGCATGGAGCCTGCTTCTCCTTCTGCCTATGTCTCTGCCTCTCTCTTTCTCTCTCTCTGTGTGTGACTATCATAAATAAATAAAAATTAAAAAAAAAAAAAGAACTATAATTTCCATTATGGTTGTCCACGTGGGAATGGCACACTTGATGTGTTTGTGAACTCTGCTTCTCTTCTGTGTCTTCACCCAAGGTCAGGTTACCATTATTTTTCTCCTAGATTACTGAGCTAACCTCAGGACTGTTTTCCCTGCCATTCCACCTCTCAGGATCTTGGTGTACACTGCAACCATAATTACTATACATTTTTAAAAATTTACATTTCATCACGTTACCCCCTTGCTTAAAGCTTAGCTATTACTACTTAATGCTATGAGGTGAAAGACCATAGGCCACTAGCTTCATCTTGTATGGTTTCATATCCATCTTTCCATCCATGTCTCAGCCACTGTCTTAGATGGTTTTTCATATAATAGAGGCTTTCTTTCTCCAACAGCCCTAGTTAGGTAAACTGCACGTGTATGAAGTATATAATTTGATAGTTTTGTCATATATATACACATGTGAAACCATAACTGTAATTTAGACAGTTAACATATCCATCTCTCTTAGTCTCCTGTCTCTTCATATTGCCTTATTATGAAACTGCCAAATTGTTTTCTAAAGTCATTGTACTATTTTCTTTTTTTTTTTTTTTTTTTAATTTTTTTTTTTTAACTTTTATTTATTTATGATAGTCACAGAGAGAGAGAGAGAGGCAGAGACACAGGCAGAGGGAGAAGCAGGCTCCATGCACCGGGAGCCCGACGTGGGATTCGATCCCGGGTCTCCAGGATCGTGCCCCGGGCCAAAGGCAGGCGCCAAACCGCTGCGCCACCCAGGGATCCCCTCCATCTATATTTATCAGTACTTAGTATGATCAGTTTTTTAATCGTAGCCATGGATGGGTATGGTGTATATATGTATACACACACACACACACATAAATACATATATATGTGTATAAATATATACATTTATGGTTGTAATATACAATTCCCTAATAACTGATAATGTTGAGCTTATTTAACATCTGTGTATCTTCATTGAGCTGTCAAAATTTTTGTCATTTAAAAAGTTAGGTTTATTTCTTATTTGTCAAGTGTTGATAAATCTTTGTTTTTGTTTTTGATATCTTATTATTTTTTAAATTGGAGTTCAATTTGCCAACAGATAGCATAACACCCAGTGCTCATCCCATCAAGTGCCCCCCCTCAGTGCCCATCACCCAGTCACCCCAACCCCTCGCCCACCTCCCTTTCCACCATGCCGTGTTTGTTTCCGAGAATTAGGAGTCTCTCATGTTCTGTCACCGTCCCTGATATTTTCACTCATTTTCTCTCCTTTCCACTTTATTCCCTTTCACTATTTTTTATATTCCCCAAATAAATAAGACCATATAATGTTTGTCCTTCTCCGATTGACTTACTTCACTCAGCATAGTACCCTGCAGTTCCATCCATGTCGAAGTAAATGGTAGGTATTTGTCATTTCTAGTGGCTGAGTAATAATCCATCATATACATAGACCACATCTTCTTTATCCTTTCATCTTTCGAAAGACACCAAGGCTCTTTCCACAGTTTGGCTACTATACATTGCTGCTATAAACATTGGGGTACAGGTGTCCCGGCATTTCACTGCATCTGGATCTTTGGGTAAATCCCCAGCAGTGCAGCTGCTGGGTCATAGGGTAGATCTATTTTTAAGTCTTAGAGGAATCTTCACACAGTTCTCCAGAGTGGCTGCACCAGTTCACATTCCCACCAACAGTGTAAGAGGGTTCCCTTTTCTCCGCATCCTCTCCAACATTTGTTGTTTCCTGTCTTGTTAATTTTCCCCATTCTTACTGGTGTGAGGTGGTATCTCATTGTGGTTGTTGTTTCTTTTTCCCTGATGGCCCCTGATTCGGAGCATTTCCTCATGTGCTTGTTGGCCGTGTCTATGTCTTCCTCTGTGAAAATTCTGTTGATGTCTTTTGCCCATTTCATGATTGGATTGTTTGTTTCTTTGCTGTTGAATTTACTAAGTTCTTTATAGATCTTGGATACTAGCCCTTTATCTGATAGGTCATTTGCCAATATCTTCTCCATTCTGGAGGCTGTCTTTTAGTTTTGTTGACTGTTTATTTTGCTGTTCATTTTTGCTTTGGTTTCTCTTGCCTTCATGGATGTATCTTGCAAGAAGTTGCTGTGGCCAAGTTCAAAAAGGGTGTTGCCTGTGTTCTCCTCTAGGATTCTGATGGATTCCTGTCTCACATTTAGATCTTTCATCCATTTTGAGTTTTTCTTTGTGTATAGTTTAAGAGAATGGTCTAGTTTCATTGTTATGCACGTGACTGTCCAATTTTCCCAGCACCATTTATTGAAGAGACTGTCTTTTTTTTTCAGTGGATAGTCTTTCCTGCTTTGTCGAATATAACTTGACCATAGAGTCGAGGGCCCATTTCTGGATTCTCTATTCTTTTTCATTTTCCTAGGTGTCTGTTTTTGTGCCAGTACCACACTGTCTTGATGATCACAGCTTTGTGGTACACCCTGAAATCTGGCACTTTGATGCCCCCAGCTCTGGTTTTCTTTTTTAATATTCCCCTGGCTATTCGGTGTCTTTTCTGATTCCATACAACTCTTCCGATGATTTGTTTCAACTCTCTGAAGAAAGTCCATGGTATTTTGATAGGGATTGCATTAAATGTATAAATTTCCCTGGGTACCATTGACATTTTCCCAATATTCATTCTTCCAATCCATGAGCATGGCATATTTTTCCATCTCTTTGTGTCTTCCTCAATTTCCTTCAGAAGTGTTCTATACTTTTGAGGGTAGAGATCCTTTACCTCTTTGGTTAGGTTTATTCCTAGGCATCTCATGGTTTTGGGTGCAGTTGTCAATTGGATTGACCCCTTAATTTCTTTCTTCAGTCTCATTGTTAGTGTATAGAAATGCCCCTGATTTCTGGACATTGATTTGGTATCCTGCCACACTGCTGAATTGCTGTATGAGTTCTAGCAGTCTTGGGGTGGAGTCTTTTGGGTTTTCTATGTACAGTATCATGTCAACCACAAAGAGGGAGCATTTGACTTCTTTGCCAGTGTGAATGCATTTTATTTCTTTTTGTTTTCTGATTGCTGAGGCTAGGACTTCTAGTACTCTGTTGAATAGCAGTGGTGAGAGTGGATATCCGTGTCTTGTTCCTGATCTTAGGGGTAAGGCTCCCAGTGCTTCCCCATTGAGAATAATATTTGCTGTGGGCTTTTCATAGATGGCTTTTAAGATGCTGAGGAATGTTCCCTCTATCCCTACACCCTGAAGAGGTTTGATCAGGAATGGATGCTGTAGTTTGTCAAATGCGTTCTCTGCCTCTATTGAGAGGGTCGTATGGTTCTTGTTTTTTCTCTTCTTGATATGATCAATCACATTGATTGCTTTACGAGTGGTGAACCAGCCTTGCATCCTGGGGATAAATCCTACTGGGTTATGGTGAATAATCTTCCTAATGTATTTTTGGATCCTATTGGCTACTATCTTGTTGAGCATTTTTGCATCTGTGTTCATCAGGCTTATTCTCTCTACCTCTCCTTTTTGGTGGGGTCTTGGGTTTTGGAATTAAGGGGATGCTGGCCTCATAGAATGAGTTTGGAAGTACTCCATCTCTTTCTATCTTTTGGAGCAGCTTTAGTAGACTAGGTATTGTTTCTTCTACAAATGTTTGATAGAATTCCCCTGGGAAGCCATCTGGCCCTGGACTTTTGTGTCTTGGGAGGTTTTTGATGATATCTTCAATTTCCTCCCTGGTGTTTGGCCTTTTTGGACTTTCTATTTCTTCTTGTTCCAGTTTTGCTAGTTTGTGGTTTTCCAGAAATGAGTCCCATTTCTTCTAGATTGCCTAATTTATTCGTGTATAGCTGCTCATACTAAGTGTTTAAAATCGTTTGTATTTCTGTGGTATTGGTGGTGATCTCTCCATTTTTATTTGTGACTAATTTGAGTCTTTTCTCTCTTGTTTTTAATAAGGCTGGCTAATGGGGATCCCTGGGTGGTGCAGTGGTTTAGCGCCTGCCTTTGGCCCAGGGCGCGATCCTGGAGACCCGGGATCGAATCCCAAGTCACGCTCCTGGTGCATGGAGCCTGCTTCTCCCTCTGCCTATGTCTCTGCCTGTGTGTGTGTGTGTGTGTGTGTGTGTGTGTGTGTGTGTGACTATCATAAATAAATAAAAAATTTTTAAAAAATAAGGCTGGCTAATGGTTCGTGTATCTTATTCTTTCAAAGAACCAACTCCTGGTTTTGTTGATCTGTTTCACAGTTCTTCGACTCTCTATTTCATTGAGTTCTGCTCAAATCTTTATTAATTGTCTTTTTCTGCTGGGTGTAGGTTTTATTTGCTGTTCTTTCTCCAGCAACTTTAGATACATGATTAGCTTTTACATATGGGTTCTTTCCAGTTTTTTGAGGGATGCTTATATTGCGATATATTTCCCCCTCAGGAGTGCTATTGCTGTATCCCAAGATTTTGAACAGTCGTATCTTCATTCTCATTAGTTTCCATGACTCTTTTTAATTCTTCCTGAATTTCCTGGTTGACCCTTTCATCTTTTACCAGGATGGTAGTTAACCTCCACGTGTTTCCATTTCTTCTAATATTCTTCTTGTGATTTAGTCCTGTTTCAAAGCATTATGGTCTGAAAATATGCTGGGGACAATCTCAGATTTTTGTTATCAGTTGAGACCTGATTTGTGACCCAGTATGTGGTCTATTTTGGATAAAGTTCCTTGTGCACTTGAGAAGAACGTGTATTCAGTTGCATTTGTCTGTAAAGTTCTGTAAATATCTGTGAAATCCATCTGGTGCAGTGCATCATTGAAAGCTCTTGTTTCTTTGGAGATATTGGGCTTAGAAGATGTGTCATTTACAGAAAGCGACATGTTAAAATCTCCCCGTTTTAGTGTACTATTAGCTAAGTATGTCTTAATTTTGGTTACTAATTGACTGTTATACTTGGCAGCTCCCGCATTCGGGGCATAAATACTCATGATTGTTAGGTCCTCTTGTTGGAGAGATCCTTTAAGTATGATATAGTGTCCCTCTTCATCTCTCACTACAGTCTTTGGGATAAACTTTAATTTAGATGATATAAGGATAGGTATCCCTGGTTTCTTTTGAGGACCATTTGAATGGTAAAGGGTTCTCCAACCTTTTATTTTCAGGCTGTAGGTGTTCTTAGGTCTAAAATGAGTCTCTTATAGACAGCAAATAGATGGGTCTTGCTCTTTTTATCCAGTCTGAAACCCTGCGCCTTTTGATGGGGTCAATAAGCCCATTCATGTTCAGAGTTACTCTTGAAAGTTATGAATTTAGTGCCATCATGATACCTATTCAGTCCCTGTTTTTGTGGATTGTTTCCTTGGACTTCCTCTTTCTTTTACAGAGTCCCCCTTTATATTTCTTTCAGAACTGGTTTGGTGGTCACATATTCTTTCAGTTCCTGCCTGTCTTGGAAGTTCTTTCTCTCTCCTTTTATCGTGAATGAGAGCCTTGCTGGATAAAGTATTCTTGGCTGCAGGTTCTTCTCATTTAGGACCCTGACTATATCCTGCCAGCCCTTTCTGGCCTGCTAGGTCTCTGTGGAGAGGTCTGCTGTTATCCTAATACTTCTCTCCATAAAGGTTAGGAATCTCTTGTCTCTTGCTGCTTTAAGGATCTTTTCTTTATCTTTGGAATTTGCAAGTTTCACTGTTAACTATCAAGGTGTTGAGTGGTTTTTATTGATTTCAGGGGGCGATCTCTCTATCTCCTGGATCTGGTTGCCTGTTTCCCTTCCCACATTAGAGAGGTTCCCAGCTATGATTTGTTCAAATATGCTTTCTGGTCCTCTGTCTCTTTCGGTGGCCTCTGGAACCCCTATTAACCCTAAGTTAAACTAGATTTTTCCTTCTGAGGCTGTCATTTGTTTCCCTTAACCTTTCCTCATGACCCTTTAATTGTTTTTCTCTTTTTTTCCTTCCTTGCCATCAACTTGTCTTCTATGTCACTCACTGGTTCTTCTACCTCTTTAACCCTCATTGTTAGGACCTCCAGTTTGGATTGCATCTTATTTAATTGATTTTTAATTTCTGCCTGATGAGATCTAAATTCTGCAGTCATAAAGTCTCTTGAGTCCTTTATGCTTTTTTCTAGAGCCACCAGTAGCTTTATAATTGTGTTTCTGAATTCGCTTTCTGACATTGAATTGTAATCCAGATTTTGTAACTCTGTGGGAGAGAGGACTGTTTCTGATTCTTTCTTTTGAGGTGAGTTTTTCCTTCTAGTCATTTTGTTCAATGCAGAGTGGCCAAAAAGAAGTTGTACTGGAAAAAGGAGAAAAAGAGAGGAAAGGGGGGCAAGGGGGAGGACAAACAGAAAACAAAAAGCAAGAGGAGGTATCCTCTGATTCTATATACTGTAAATCCCTTGACTTCCCCTGGGACTTTCCAGTGCTGCTTGGTCAATGCTTTTTCCCCTGTCCTTCCAGCTGGTTTTCTGGGGGAGGGGCCCGCTGTGGTGATTCTCAGGTGTGTGCACTTGGGGGAGCTGCCCAGCCCCTTGCCAGGTGCAGGGCTCAGTCCAAGCTGTTTATCCTGTGAAGCTCCTGTTCAGTCCCAGGTACAAGGTGACAGCAGGAGGAACAACAAGAGTGGCAGCAGCCAGCTCTCCATCTCTTGAGTCAGCTCCCGCAGTAACTACCACAGCTCCCAGTCCGCAGGGGCCTGGGTGGTCCGGGGGCAGGGGGCGTAGATTTGCACAGCTCGGGGCCGCGTGGCAGCAGGAGCGTCCTTGCTGCCCTGTGCCCTCCCAGCCTCTACCTGCCCCGGGGGGAGTGCCGGATCCTGGGCTGTGTCCCCGGTGCCCTGGGCTCTGGGGTCTGCACCGCTGGAATCACATTCCCGGGGCCGCACAGTGGCCACCACCTGAGCTGCTCCCGGGGCCCCACTGGGCGCGGCGTCCAGCCCTTTAGGGAGCTCAGCCAGTAGTGTGTGGAGGGATCTCCCCCAGAGTGCAGTTGCTCTTTTAGTGCCCCTGGGAGCCTGAGGGCATCTGTACCCCTTCTGGGATCCTGCCCGAGCTCCCTGCAAGCGCCTTTCCTTCCAGGAAGATTGGTAAAGTTTCTGCTTCTCCAGGACTGGGCTTTCCTGTCCTGGGGGCACTAGCTGCGTGGCCTTTGCCTGGCTCCTCATGGGGGCTCCTCCCCCTTGGATGCTTTTTTATTTCTTTATGTTTTTCCGTCTTCCTACCTTGATAGAAGCGCGAACTCTTCTGACTGTAGCATTCCAGCTCTTCTCTCTTTAAATCTCAGGCCGAATTCATAGGTTTTCAGGATGATTTGAAAGTTATCTAGGTAAGTTGGTGGGGACTGGTGACTTCGGGACCCTACTTTTCTGCCATCTTGCCCCACCTCCTTCTCTTTTTAATATATACCTCAGTGCTATAAATGGTGAGATGAGTGCTATTCTTGGAGGATTCCAGAAATTTTTAACATATTATGTTTTTATTTTCATTCAATATGTGATACTTTGTAATTTCTTTTTTCATTACTTCTTTATTCCAAGGGTTTTTAAAAGATTTTTATGTATTTGAAAGAGAAGGAGAGAGAGAGAAAGAGAGCGCATAGGCGAAGGGAGGTCCAGAGGGGTAAGCGTCCTTCCCTCTGAGTGGGAAGCCCAACATGGGGCTCAGTCCCAGGACCCGGAGCTCATGACCTGAGCTAAAGGCAGACACTTAATCCATTGAGCCACCTAGGTACCCAGACCCAGGGGTTATTTAGATGTGCATTATTAATCAGTTTGCAAGTATTTGAGTATTTTCCAGAGGTAGGTTTGTTCTTCATTTCTAATTTGATCACTTTGTGGTCACAGAACACACTTTCATGACTTCAATCCTTTTGACTTAGCTCCCTTTATTAAGGTTTATTTTATGACCCAGAATATAATCTCTTTTGGTAAATGCTCCATGGATACTTGAGAAAGATGGTGGTGGTCAAGTCTTCTATATCCTTGATGATTTTCTGCCTATTAAAATCTCAGACTAAAATTGTAAATTTGCCTGTTTCTCTTTGCAGTTCTGTTGATTTTTGCCTTATGTATTTTGATGTTATTAATAGATTCATAAGCATTTAGGTTTGTTATGCTTATTTGTCGACCCTTTCATCATTAACAAATGACCTTATACATCACGAGAATATATATTGCTTTGAAATCTATTTTGCCTGGCATTAATATTGCTACTCAAGCTCAGCCTTCTTTTGTCAAGTGTGTGTGGTATATCCTTATTTTTGTCCTTTTCACAAATTTGTGTCTTTACATTTATTTATTTATTTATTTATTTTATTTATTTGTGTGTGTGTGTCTTTACATATAAATTGAATTTTTTATAGGCAGCCTATGGTTGTCTCTTACATTTTTATCCATTCTGACAGTCTGCCTTTTAATCGAGGCTTTTAGACCATTTTCTTTCTTTCTTTTATTTTTTGACAATTTTCATTTACTCTGATTATTGATACAGTTGATATAAATCTCTCATCCTGTTTGCTTTCCGTTTGACCTGCTTTGTTCCCATTTTCTTTGCTTTCTGCTTTCTTATAGATTAATAAACTAATTTTTACGAGTTCAATTTATACATATATATAAATATACACATATGTGTATATATGGGCTTTGTTTATTACTTAACAAAGCTTAAGATTTGCTATTTTAGTGATTGCTTTAGGGTTTAAAGCATATGACTCAAGCATCACAGTCCACCTTCTTGTAGTGTTATACCACATTATATGTAGTTTAAGAAAATTCCAATAGGGAACACATGAGTAGCTTAGTGGATGAGCATCTACCTTTGGCTCAGGGTGTGATCCCAGGGTCCTTGTATCAAGTCCCACATCAGGCTATCTCAGGGAACCTGCTTCTCCCTCTGCCTGTGTCTCTGCCTCTCTCTCTCTCCATGTCTCTCATGAATAAATAAATAAAATCTTTTTTTAAAATTACAATAGTTTACTTCCATTTCTTCTCTCCTAGCCAGATCCTTTGTGGGTCTGTGGGATTATAGTTTTCATTCAGTTTAGAAAGGTTTCAGTCATGTTTTCTTTTCTTTTTAAAAGATTTTAAAGTTCTATTGATAATAAGATTTTATTCATTTATTTGAGAGAGAGAGCATGAGCAGGGAGAGAGGCAGAGGAAGAGGGAGAAGCAGACTCCCTACTAAGCAGGGAGCCCACCATGTGGCTTGATCCCAGGACACCAAGATCATGACCTGAGCCAAAGGCAGACACCCACCGATTGAGCCACCCAGGCACCTGGTATAATCTCTTTACATTGAAGTTACTCAATATTTGTTTCATGTATGAATGAGTTAATGTGAACATGCTCGGTCCCTTATATGCAAAAAATACTCATATTGTTTTATTTTACTTTTTAAAAGAACAAATTTGTGAGAGAGCATGAGCAGGAGATGGGGAGAGGAACAGAGAGGGAGGGAACGAGGGGGTAAAGAACCTTAAGCAGACTCTGTGCTGAGTGCAGCACCCAGTGCCAGGTTCAATCCCACAACTGTGAGATCATGACCTCAGCCAAAACCAATAATTGGATGCTTTACCACCTGACCCACCCTGATGCCTCCTGTATTTTATTTCTGTTTTTGTTTTTCCTCTGGTGTAGATTCTGTTAGCGTATTGACAATCCAGAATGCAATTCTTAAATACAAAAGATCAATAGAATTAAAAAGAAAAGACTGTGAACAACTTACAAGAAAAATTTTACAAGTGGAATATAAGGTCAATGGACTAGAACAGTTGCTATCAGAAACAAAAGAAATGAAATCTCAGTTAGAGCATCAAAAAGTGGAATGGGAACGAGAACTCTACAGTTTAAGGTATGACATCTTGGTTTTAAGGAAATATTTCAACTATTTACTTTTTTTTTTTTTTAATAGACTCCACACTCAGCGTGGGGCTTGAACTCACAACTATGAGATCAAGAGTCACATGCTCTGTCAACTGAGCCAGCCAGGAACCCCTTGAAATACTTACTTTTATGCTGCAGATGTGTAGGAGAAGTTTTGTAATTGCTAATTTGCCTTCTGGGATTTTATAGGGAAGGAAACTCCATTAGAAATGTGAAGTATCAGAAGACGAATGGGTAAAGAAGCAGTGGTCTATGTATATACAATGGAATATTCCTCAGCCATTAGAAACGACAAATACCCACCATTTGCTTCCACGTGGGTGGAACTGGAGGGTATTATGCTGAGTGAAATAAGTCCATCGGAGAAGGACAAACATTATATGGTCTCATTCATTTGGGGAATATAAAAATTAATGAAAGGGAATAAAGGGGAAAGGAGAGAAAATGAGAGGGAAATATCAGTGAGGGTGACAGAACATGAGAGACACGTAACTCTGGGAAACAAACAAGGTGTAGTGGAAAGGGAGGTGAGTGGAGGCTGGGGTGACTGGCTGATGGGCACTAAGGGGGGGCACTTGACGGGGTGAGCACTGGGTGATATGCTGTATGTTGGCAAATTGAACTCCAATTTTTTTTTAAAAAAAAGTTGTAAAGTGTGAGATTCTTTGAAATAATACTGCAAGGTTTTAACAGTGAATACTTCTAATAATTTAATGTATATTCTAAAGCATAATTTTAATGACCATGTAGAAGTCCATCATATGTAAACCTCATTATTTAACAAATTGAATTTTGGTTGTTTTCCATTTTCCTATAGTTTAATTAATGCTATAAGGAATGTCTTTTATTTAATTCTGTTTCTACAGTCTTGGTTAATTGGAATAAATTCTTTAATATAGTATTGTGTTAATGTATAAAAATATTTAGTAGAGGTCTCTGATCCATATTTTTAAATTGTTCTCAGGAAATTTTATATTATATGCCCCCCAACAGAGAAATGGCCAATTTTTCTCAAGACAGAAAAATTGGTTTATTCTTAACATATGCAGGGGTTAAAAAGTAAAATGGAAAAACGATTAATGGTTAAGTTTTTTTTAACATTTCTCACATATATAAAGAAAATTAATTCAAAAGTCTATGCTGAAAGCACATCTTACTCTATTCTTTACTTAATTAATATGGACCCTGTGATGTTTTCAAAGGAGTTTTCAAATGATTTATAAAATACATAATGATCAACAAGGTTGAGAATATTACAGAATAAGAAACATAAAAAGCATGGGCAATAGATTTTAGGCTCCCTAGTCTAGTGCTGGATCAGAGTCATCTGCAGGTGTATGGTGTGTAAACGACATCTGCTGATGCTGTCTTACACTGAAGATCATTTTTAGAGGTACCTGTGATGTTTTGTGAAATAAAAATGTATTTCTAGTGAATTTATAAAGTTGTTGATAAACAGCAACTGCTCTTTTTAATTAGTAATGAAATGATTTGCCTTAATTGAAGTGTAATTATGACTTTGTGGAGAAAAATGACAATTTTGAACCCTTTCTTAAATAATTTCAGAATTCCTTTGCTTACAACATCTCCCAGAGTTATTACTGACTAAAACTTACTAAGTTGCAAAATGCTTTCTCATTGCTTCTTTTAAACTATATATCGTTTTGAAGATATTGAAGTGATAAATTGAAAAACATGAGCCCTAGAAAGGGAAAAAAATTGAGAACAGAAAAATTTCCTTTGGATAATGAACCAACATATGTGGAACCAGATCATAAAATAAAAGTTCTATTGCTAACAAAACAAATTTTAAAATGAACACATGCATTTGCAGATTGACCTTAAAACAAGAAAAAGAAAAAAGAAGAAGTGCTGAAATTTTATATATAAATATTAAGGAGCAATTAAGAAGTAAAGAAGAGCTGAGTGAAGTAAGTCAATCATAGACAGACAAACATCATATGGTTTCACTCTATGGGGACTATAAAAATACTGAAAAGGATTATAGGGGAAAGGAGAGAAAATCAGTGGGAAAAAGTAGAGAGGGTGACAACACATTAGAGACTCCTAACTCTGAGAAATGAACAAGGGATAGTGGAAGGGGAGGTGGGCGGGGGGTGGGGAGACTGGGTGACGGTCACTGAGGGGGCATTTGACAGGTGAGCACTGGGTGTTATGCTGTATGTTGGCAAATCGAACTCCAATAACAAATATACAAAAAAAATAGTATTCCATCATGTAATACTCTGGGCATTCTGTTCTCGCGAAAGCTGCCTCTGAACATCATTTTGCTCTTCTATAACCTAGAGACACATTTTCATTAGGATTTTGGATCTTATCATTAAAAAAAAAAAAGTCAAAAGGCTTAAGAGAACTTAAAAAAAAATGTTCAAGAGTGGCCTTTTTTATAACAAGGCTTTTCATCCTCAATGAATAATTCAAATTTTAAATTAAATGACAGCAAAATGTGCCATAGAGTAAAAATACAAGTAGACATAGGATTGTGAAACAAAATTTCTGTGTAAAACATTTAACTAGCTTCATCAGCATCTCAAGGAAATCTAGCTCATATTTCAACATTAAAAAATTCAAAACTGGGACACCTGGGGGCTCAGTGGGTTAAGTGTCCAACTCTTTTTATGGCTCAGGTCATGATCTCACGATCACGAGACTCCGAACCAGGTGAGGCTGGAGACTCAGATCATGAGACTCAGAACCAGAGTCTGCTGGAGATTCATTTCCCTCCCTCTCCCTCTACTCCTTTCCCCCCAGCCCATGCTCTGTGTAAAAATAAATACAATTCCATAAATCAATAAATCAATATAACATTTATCTCATTTTACCTTCCATCCCTTCATTCAAAATATATACATAGGGCATATGTGAGAGGCCAAGAATTCCAATAAGGTAGTAATTGTGGCTACAAAGATCATGGTTGCTATTAGGTTAAAATGAAATGTTTAATCTATTTGAAGCCTAACAATATGTATTATATCAAAGGGATACTATAAATAATATTGATGGAAATATACAATTACTGCCAAAAATTTACCTGATTCAAATTATTTTTTACACCCTTCAATTCCAAGTTTCGTCTTCTAAGATTAAGTTGAAGTTGTTTGATTTCAACTTCTTTACTATATTGCTCTTCTTTACTTCTTGTTTTTTATAATAAATTTATTTTTTATTGGTGTTCAATTTACCAACATACAGAATAACACCCAGTGCTCATCCCGTCAAGTGCCCCCCTCAGTGCCCGTCACCCATTCACCCCCACCCCCTGCCCTCCTCCCCTTCCACCACCCCTAGTTTGTTCCATGCACATTGAAGTTCCGTGCACATTGAAGCAAATGCTGGTTATTTGTCATTTCTAGGGACTGAGTAATATTCCATTTTATATATAGACCACATCTTCTATATCCATTCATCATTTGATGGATACTCAGGCTGCATCCACCGTCTGGCTATTCTGGAAAATGCTGCTATAAACATTGGGGTGCAGGTGTCGCGGTTTTTCACTGCATCTCTATCTTTGGGGTAAATCCCGAGTGGTGCTATTGCTGGGTCATAGGGTAGCTCTATTTTTAACTCTTTGAGGAACCTCCACACAGTTTTCCATAGTGGCTGTACCAGTTCACATTCCCACCAACAGTACAAGAGGGTTCCCCTTTCTCCACCTCCTCCGCAACATTTGTTGTTTCCTGTCTTGTTAATTTTCCCCATTCTCACTGGTGTGACGTGGTATCTCATTGTGGTTTTGATTTGTATTTCCCTGATGGCAAGTGATGTGGAGTGTTTTCTCATGTGCTCGTTGGCCATTTGTATGTCTTTTTTGGTGAAATTTCTGCTCATGTCTTTTGCCCATTTCATGATTGGATTGTTTCTTTGCTGTTGAGTTTACTAAGTTCTTTATAGATCTTGGATACTAGCCCTTTACCTGATAGGTCATTTGCAAATAACTTCTTCCATTCTGTAGGTTATCTTTTAGTTTTGTTGACTGTTTCTTTTGCTGTGCAGAAGATTTTTATCTTGATGAGGTCCCAATGGTTTATTTTTGCTATTGTTTCCCTTTGCCTTCATAGATCTATCTTGCAAGAAGCTGCAGTGGCCGAGTGTACAAAGGCTGTTGCCTGTGTTCTCCTCTAGGATTCTTTTTTTTTCTTTTTTAATTTTTATTTATTTGTGATACTCACAGAGAGAGAGAGAGAGAATGAGGCAGAGACACAGGCAGAGGGAGAAGCAGGCTCCATGCACCGGGAGCCCGACGTGGGATTCGATCCTGGGTCTCCAGGATCGCGCCCTGGGCCAAAGGCAGGCGCCAAACCACTGCGCCACCCAGGGATCCCTCCTCTAGGATTCTGATGGATTCCTGTCTCACGTTTAGATCTTGCCTCCATTTTGAGTTTATCTTTGCGTGTGGTGCAAGAGAGTGGTCTAGTCTCATTCTTCTGCACGTGGCTGTCCAGTTTTCCCAGCACCATTTATTTTATTTATTTATTTTATTATTATTATTTTTTATTTATTTATGATAGTCACAGAGAGAGAGAGAGGGAGGCAAAGACATAGGCAGAGGGAGAAGCAGGCTCCACGCACCGGGAGCCTGATGTGGGATTCGATCCCGGGTCTCCAGGATCATGCCCTGGGCCAAAGGCAGGCGCCAAACCACTGCGCCACCCAGGGATCCCCCCAGCACCATTTATTGAAGAGAGTGTCCTTTTTCCAGTGGATAGTCTTTGCTGCTTTGTCAAATGTAACTTGACCATGGATTCGAGGGCCCATTTCTGGATTCTCTCTTCTGTTCTATTGATCTATTTGTCTGGTTTTGTGCCAGTACCACACTGTCTTGATGATCAAAGCTTTGTAAGACAACTTGAAATCCGGCATTGTGATGTCCCCAGCTCTGGTTTTCTTTTTCAATATTCCCCTAGCTGTTCGGGGTTTTTTTCTGATTCCACACAAATCTTAAGATTATTTATTCCAGCTTTCTGAAGAAAGTGAAGAAAGTCCATGGTATGTGGATAGGAAAGCATTGAATGTAAATCGCCCTGGGTTAGCATAGACATTTTGACAATATTAATTCTTCCAATCCATGAGCATGGAATATTTTTCCATCTCTTTGTGTCTTCCTGGATTTCTTTCAGAAGTGTTCTGTAGTTGTTAGGGTATAAATCCTTTATCTCTTTGGTTAGGTTTTCCTTGGTATTGGTGGTGATCTCTCCTTTTTCATTCGTGATTTTATTAATTAGAGTCTTTTCTCCTTTGTTTTTTAAAAGGCTGGCTAATGGTTTACGTATCTTATTCTTCCTTTCAAAGAACCAACTCCTGGTTTTGTTGATCTGTTCCACAGTTCTTCTGGTCTCTATTTCATTGAGTTCTGCTCAAATCTTCACTCTCTCTGTTCTGCTTGGTGTAGGTTTTATTTACTGTTCTTTCTCCAATTCCTTTAGGTGCAAGGTTAGCTTGTGTCTTTGAGGTTTTTTTCCAATCTTTTGAGGGATGCTTGTATTGCAATGCATTTCCCGCTTAGGATTGCTTTGGCTGTATCCCAAGGATTTTGAATGGTTGTATCTTCATTTTCATTAGTTTCCATGAATCTTTTTATTTCTTCTCTAATTTTCTGGTTGACCCATTCATCTTTCAGCAGGATGGTCTTTCTCCTCCCTGTGTTTGAGTTTCTTCCAGATTTCTTCTTGTGATTGAGTTCTAGTTTCAAAGCATTGTGGTCTGAAAATATGCAGGGGACAGTCCCAATGTTTTGGTATCGGGTGGCCTATTCTGAGAAAGTTCCATGAGAAGACTGTGTATTCAGTTGCTTTTGGATGTAAAGTTCTGTAAATATCTGTGAAATCCATGTGGTGTAGTGTATCATTTAAAGCTCTTGTTTCTTTGGAGATGTTGTGCTTAGAAGATCTGTCATTTGCAGAACGTGCCGTGTTTAAGTCTCCTACTACTAGTGTATTATTATCTAAGTATGCCCCTACTTTGGTTATTAATTCATTGATAGACTTGGAAGCTCCCACATTAGAAGCATAAATATTCATGATTGTTAGATCTTCTTGTTGGATAGACCCTTCAAGTATGATATAGTGTCCCTCTTCATCTCTTAACTGCAGTCTTTGGGATAAACTTTAATTTATCTGATATAAGGATGGCTACCCCTGCTTTCTTTTGAAGACCATGTGAATGGTAAATGGTTCTCCAACCTTTTATTTTCATGCTGTAGGTGTCCTTATATCTAAAATGAGTCTCTTGTAGACAGCAAATAGATGGGTCTTGATTTTTTTATCCAGTCTGAAACCCTGCGTTTTTTGATGGGATCATTTAGCCCATTCACATTCAGAGTACCTATTGAAAGATGTTAATTTACTGTCATTGTAATGTCTATTCAGTCCCTGCTTTTGTGGATTATTTCTTTGGGCTTCCTCTTTCTTTTACAGGGTCCCCATTAATATTACTTGCAGAGCTGGTTTGGTGGTCACATATTCTTTCAGCTTCTGCCTATCTTAGAAGCTCTTTATCCTATTCTGAACCAAAGGCTCGCTGGATAGAGTATTCTTGGCTGCATGTTCTTGTCATGTAGAACCCTGAATATTTCCTGCCAGCTGTTTCTGGCCTGCCAGATCTCTGTGGAGAGGTCTGCTGTTAATCTAATATTTCTCCCCATATAAGTTAGAAATCTCTTGTTTCTTGCTGTTTTAAGGACTTTCTTTTTCTTTGGAATTTGCTTGTTTCACCATTAAATGTCGAGTTCTGCTTTTTTTCCCTTCCCCTTGGTGGGGGACCTCTCTATCTCCTGGACCTGAATGCCTTTTTCCCTCCCCAAAATTAGGGAAGTTCACAGGTATGATTTGTTCAAATATCCTTTCTGGCCCTCTGGCCCTCCTGTGGAACCCCAATTATGCGTATATTTTTTCCTTCTGAGGCTCTCGATTATTTCCCTTAACCTTTCCTCATGGTCTTTTAATTGTTTTTCTGTTTTCTCTTAAGCTTTCCTCTTTGCCATCAACTTGTCTTCTGTGGCACTCACTCTTTCCTCTAACTCATTAACCCTCATTGTTAGGACCTTCAGTTTGGATTGCATCTCATTTAATTAATTTTTAATTTTGGACTAAGTAGATCAAAATTCTGCAGTCATGAAGTTTCTTTAATACTCTCTGCTTTTTTACAGAGCCACCACTAGCTTTATAATTGTGCTTTTGAATTGGCTTTCTGACATCAAATTGTAATTCAAATTCTATAAGTCTGTGGAAGAGAGTACTGTTTCTGATTCTTTTGTGGTGAGATCTTCCTTCTAGTCATTTTGCTCACTGCAGAGTGGCTGTATGAACGGGCTGAGTCAAGAATATCAACCACAATCTAAGTCAATTTCACCTTAGATGATTGTTTTTAAACATTTCATTTATGTATTCATGAGAGACACCGAGAGAGGGGCAGAGACACAAGCAGAGGGAGAAGCAGGCTCCATGCAGGGAGCCTGATGTGGCACTTGATCCTGGGACTCCAGGATCATGCCTTGAGCTGAAGGCAGGCACTAAACCACTGAGCCACCCAAGGTTTCTTATCCTTCGATGATTCTGACAAGGTCCATGACATGAAATTGAAAACGAAGAGAAGAACAAAATAACACAAAATGACCACTAAAGTGAAAAACAAATTTTAAAACAAAGTAGTAGAAAATAAAAGGCCAAGAATGCCAAGGAAGAAAAAAAGAGAAAAAAAAGCAAAGGTAAAGAGGGGAAAAAGAAAAAAAGAAGTAGAAAAATAAAATGTTGGGGGGGACTGGGACATGGTGGTGGTGATGAAGTTGTAGTGGAGGGAGAATGTAGTCTACCTGAGGGGTCCTAGGGGGTGATCCTCTTGGTCCTGGGTGTATTAAGTTCTGTATGTTAGAAGATACTGAGTCCCAAATTTCTATAAACCAGAAATACTTGTAGAGAGACCCAACATTGTTCCCCAAAACATAAATGAGATAAAAAGGGGGGCAGAATGGGAACGAAGAGAGAATATAGTCTCACAGAATGAACCAGCACGGTATACCACTTGGTTCTGGGTGCATGCTCGTCCTGTTTTAGAAGGTATTGTGCCATTGTAGAACAAAATGAGGTAGAGAAAACAAAAAAAGCACACACACACAAAACATATCTCGTCTAGCTCCCAAAATTAAGTTGAGTATGTTGAAGGGAATCTAGAAGTGGAAAATCTATCTAAGACGTGTAATTGTAAAAATATGAGTCAAAAAGGAAGAAACCTGAAAATGAAGAGGTGGCAAAATATTGTAGTTAAGGTGGGAAAAGAGAAAGAAAATTGGAAACTTACAGTCTGAT
Organism: Canis lupus familiaris; assembly: GCF_011100685.1. NCBI lineage: Eukaryota > Metazoa > Chordata > Mammalia > Carnivora > Canidae > Canis > Canis lupus. Next base: position 46,590 of record NW_023330950.1, read on the forward strand.
ATAAAAATGAGTTGTACTGGAACATGGGTGGGGGGGCGGGGAAGAGGGGTACCCTCTAGTTCTATATACTGTAGATCCCTCGACTTCCCCTGGAGCTTTCCAGCGCTGCTGGGTGGGGAACTTGCTCTTCCCCTGTCCTTCCAGCTGGTCTTCTGGGGGAGGGGCGGGCTGTGCCGATTCTCAGGTGTGTGTACCTTGGGGAGCTGCCCCGCCCCCTGCTGGGTGCAGGGTCACGGGGAGCCGACCTGACCTCCCGTGAGGCCCGTGTCCCCTGGCGGCCACGCCTCTCCCAGGCACCGGGTGACACCAGGAGGGACAACCACACCGGCGGCGGCCAGGTCTCCCTGGCCCTGGAGGGCGCCCCCTGCAGTGACTCCCCCCATCTCCCAGTCCACAGGGGCCTGGATGCTCCCGGGGCAGGAGGGGCAGGAGTGTCCTCGCTGTCCTGGGCCCTCCCCGCCTCGGCCTGTCCCGGGGGGAGCAGGATCCCGGCTGTGTCCCCTGGGGTCCGGGGCCTGCGCTGCTGGAGTCTGGCTCCCGGAGCCCCTCCCGACACACCGGCTTCTCCCCGAGGCCCCGCGCAGCGCGCTCCAGCCCTTTACGGAGCTGGGCCGGTGTGGGGGGCGCTCGACCCTGCGCACTTCCTCTGTCAGTGACCCCGGAGACTGGAGGTCCCCACCCCCCACAGTCCTGGCGGAGTTCCCAGCTGAGCGCCTTTCCATCCCGGAGGAATCCGGGGCGGATTTTAAAGCTCCCACTTGTCTGCTTCTCCAGGGCTGCGCTTACCCGCCTGGGAGGCTTTCCCCGCTGCAGGCCTCAGCCCGGCTCCTCCGGTGCGCCTCCCCACTTGATTCTTTTTATTTTTTCCGCCTCCCTACCTTGTTAGGAGCGAAAACCCTTCTCTCTGTAGCGTTCTGACTGTTCTCTCTTTAAATCTCAGTTCGGGGGGATCCCTGGGTGGCTCAGCGGTTTGGCGCCTGCCTTTGACCCAGGGCTGACCAGGGCTGAGTCCCGGGATCGAGTCCCACGTGGGGCTCCCAGCATGGAGCCTGCTTCTCCCTCCTCCTGTGTCTCTGCCTCTCTCTCTCTCTTTCTCTCTCTATCATAAATAAATAAATAAATCTTTAAAAAAAAAATCTCAGGTCGGGCACTTGCCAGGGGAGGGGAGGGCACTTGACGGGATGAGCACTGGGTGTTATACTATATGTTGGCAAATCGAGCTCCAGTAAAAAAGTAAATAAAAATCAATCATCAATCAATCTCAGGTCGAATTCGTAGGTGTTCAGGATGATTTGAAAGTTATCAAGGTAAGTTGGTGGGGCCAGGTGCTTGAGGATCCCTACTCCTCCCTCACCTTGCCCCCGTCCCACCCAAGATGGGATTCTAAACAATCACCTTTGCAAACGAAATGAGACAGAAATGTCTCATACTAAAATGAATTCTGAGGTATTTTCTTTAGTTATTTTGAAGTACGTGTGTATGTATTTGTACGTATGTATATTTTATTTTTTGGAATTATTATTTTTCTCCATGCATGTGTATATTTCTAAAAAACCAACCCTGTACATTATGGTAAGTACAGAGGATTTTAAAAGAATACATATATATTTGTGGGTGAGTGTGTGTGTATGTATATACATATATACATACGTACATACATACACATACGGGTCTATATAGGGAGGAGTGAAGTTTGTAGTCCATTCATTAATTTAAATGCATTTGTCTGCAGGTGTCAAATAGTGACATTCATAATGCCCTTATCTGAAGTAGAAGTTTTTATTATTTTGGAAAATAGTATGGAATTTATGAGCTTTCCATAAGCACAAAACTCTTGCTACTAACAACATATGTTTTAGTTTTTGGCAATTCCTTCACCACCTCTATATTCATAGAGGGGTTAGTTTCACACTTCCACTGATGAACAGGAGGAAAAGTGTAGCCCGTTTTAAGACCTTACTTCAGATGTTAGTCTCCTACTTTTGAGATGAGTAACAATTTGCTCCAAGTAGTATCTGATTTCATTACAAGGAGCTTTTTTTTTTAATTTTTTATTTATTTATGATAGTCACAGAGAGAGAAAGGCAGAGACATAGGCAGAGGGAGAAGCAGGCTCCATGCACCAGGAGCCCGATGTGGGCTTCGATCCCGGGTCTCGAGGATCGCGCCCTGGGCCAAAGGCAGGCGCCAAACCGCTGCGCCACCCAGGGATCCCTACAAGGAGCTTTTGAAATAATCATATGCTGTAATATATACTTACTGATAATTTATTGATAAGTCTTTTGTTCCTAGTAAAATAGCTCAGTGTATTTTCCCCTCTTCTGCATTTATTGCCATTTTAAACATCTGAAGAGGAAATAAAATTAGTTGCAGCCACAAATAATCTCATGATTTTTCTAGGAGCTACATAAATTTTACCTTAGTTAGTATTGGTATTTTGAAATATAAGGCTTTTTTTTTTCTTTTTAAAAGACTTTATGGATTCATTTGACAGAGCACAAGCAGGGGGAGTGGAGGCAGAGGGAGAGAGAAAAGCAGGCTTTCTGTGGAGCAGGGAGCCTGACACGGGACTTGCTCTCAGGATCCGGGGACCATGACCTCAGCCGAAGGCAGAGGCTTAACTGACTGAGCCACCCAGCCACTCCTGAAATACAAGGCTTCTTTTGTATTTAAGATTCACACTAGAGAAGTAGCTGCAGTTTGGTGCCAGAATAGTGGTAGTGGGTACAAAGACCTGGGGAATGTCCTGCAGCTCACTTAGTATTTTTAACCTCTCCATTTTTGAATTGTGATAACTAAAAGAGATAATTAATGTGTGCAGACATGTTTGTAGTACAATGCCTAGATTTATTAGTTATCAGTAGATAAAATTCTTATAACTGAGTATAGAAATGTTAGAAAAGTCGAATACGTATGGAATATTCTCAGGACAAAGTGAGGTTAGGAAATTGAATCTGTCCAAATATATGCAGAGCTAAGGGTTTTCCTGTGGACTGTGTTAGACATGAGACTATAAACTCAATTTTAGTGTAGTCAGATGTATTAGTTTTTTTCTTTCAAGCCTTCTGAGTTTGTTGTAAACCAGAGAAAGACCTTTCCAATTCTGAGATTCTTAGGATTTTGTCATGATTTCTTTTTCCTTTCATGCATTCATTGCTTTCAATTAAACTTTTGAACTTTGGGGAATTTATGCTTGTATAAAAGTTTGAGCTTGGATCCAACTTTGTGTTTTTCCAGTTGGATATCCACTTAACTGCAACCCATTCCTTGTATAAACATAGGATATTCTTTGATTTCAGAGAAAATCATGATAATGTCATTTTATTGAGTTCCAGCTAAAAGACTCTTGTTTTACTTAGGTTTCTCCTCCTCATGAAAAAGAAAAAGGTCTGTTACATGAAAACCGCATGTTGCAAGATGAACTTGCCATGCTAAGACTGGAAATAGACACAATAAGGAATCAGAAGCAGGAAAAGAGGTATTGTGAAGACACTGAAACTGAAAAAGAAAAGAATGACAGTCTTCAAAACGCCATAAAACTGAATGAGGTAACATTAACAAATACAGTATTCCAATCTAGTGGGCAGCTGAATGTTGTGACAACTGAGAATACCATGCTGAACTCTAAATTGCAGGATGAAAAGCTAAACAGAGAAAGACTGGAAGCAAAACTTCAATCATACCGAGCTAGAGCTCGCTACAGCTATACAGGATCGTGATCAAAGTCAGGCATCAAAAAGAGACCTAGAACTTGCTTTCCAGAGAGCAAAAGATGAGTGGTGTCATTTACAGGACAAAATGAACTTTGAGATGTCTAACCTAAAAGATAACAATGAGGTGCTTTCTCAGCAACTTTCTGAAGTCGAAAGTAAACTTTAATGCCCTAGAAATTGAGCTGCAGTATACAAGAGATGCTCTCAGAGAAAAGACGTTGGCTTTAGAACATTTACAAAGAAACCCAAAACAAACACAGGGTCAGAAGAAGGAAATTGAGCAGAAATCTCAAAACGAACAAGGTAAAGTGAATGAATACATGGGAAAGCATGAATCCTTAGAAGAGAAATTATCTCAACTACAAAGTGAAAATATGTTGCTCCGAGAGCAACTAGATGATGCCTACAGCAGAGTGGAATGTAAAGAAAAGACTATAATTTATCTCAAAGACCAGGTTCAGGTTATTGTAAGAATGGTTCGAGTTGCAGGTGAAAAACGAGCTCTTCAACTGCGAGAAAGAAATAAGGAGTTAATCAATAAATGTAAACAGATAATGGAAAGAGCATTTAGATATGAAGATGAGAAAGAAGAAAGAGAAGTAAGTATTCAGAAAGACAAATATTTTTCAAGCTTCCTATTAGAAAGTTCAAAGTAATGTTTGGTTATGGCTTATTAGTACTATTTTTTTTTTTTTTTTTGGAGAGAAATAGTGCACCTGCACCTAAATGGGAGTGGGGCAGATGGAGAGGGAGAGAGAATCCAAAGTGGGCTCTATGCCCAGTGCAGAGCTCCACTTCATGACCCCGAGATCACGACCTGAATGATTATGGGTCAGTTTTGAATCTTCATAACTTGTATCCAGCAAATAAAAATTAGACCTGAAAGGTGCTTTAATTTGAATAAAAATGCACGTCATCTATGAGAAACTTCAAGAGGTTAAGTTATACATTGTTAAAGAAAGGAGTCTGATATTAATAATTTATTGTTAGTACTACTAAAATAGTTTTAATTCTTGTCACCACGTTTTAATACCATGATGAACAGATAAGTGGAAATGCTCATACCTGAGTGTTTTGACCTTGAGGTTCAAATAAGTGGATTACCTTGACAACTAACTCCAGATTTGTCACATGAACTGAAGTGTAGGTGCTGTATCTCAGTACTTTTTTTTGATAGCTTTTAAGCATTTTCAGTTAGCATACTTTTATTTTTATTTATGTAAATTTAAATGTTTAGTCTCAAATCATTTATTCTTGTGACCTTTTCACTCTTTGAAGGCATCTACTTTTCACTAAATCATAATTTGGGATAACTGGTGACTTAGCAAAGCTGTATTTGATTTCATCTTCCCACCACGGTTTATAATTTAAGCATTTTTCAAATAATTTGCTCATTTCAAAACTCCATTGGTAACTACCATTTGGGCTTAAAATTTTCCAATAGAATTGTATCTTTGTGATTTATTAATTTGGCACTGGATCTCCATTTTCAGGCTACTGAGGGAGGGATGGCAGGATTCTTGTATAGCAGGAGTGGAGTGAGCATGAACAGGGAGGGGATCTCTAGGAGCTGAGGCCAGGAGGGAGCAGAAGCCAGGTTATGTAGGGGGCTTGAGGGCCATTAGTATGACTTCACATTTGTTCTGAGATAGTAACCTATTGGAAGGATTTTGAGCAGAGGATTAGTATGTGAAGAACTTGGAAGTTAATTTAGCCTCTAATAAAAAAGAGAGAAAATATTTGATTAATGTAGAATTTACCACTGCTAGTCTCACCTATACAATACCCATTTCTTTTTGAGACTTCAGCAGGCTGGGAAGCTTTGCAAATTCATCAACAAGGATGGAGAGTGGGGCTGAAATAATTATCTGTGTACATAATACTGACTAGGCAGGAGGGGATAAACACTTTTTGTGTCTTTAACTGAATTCACTTAGCAGTGTGTACATTCTAGGAATAAAAGGTGAGTTGATGTATGGGGTGATAAGTACATACGTTAGAATTATATTATTAACATAATAATAGGATGATTTCTAAAATCAGTAACAGAAGGTCTTATTAGGTAGTTATGAGAGACTTCAACAAGAACTGGCTGATGCCCTAAAAAAGCAATGTATGTCACAGGCTTCACCGGAGTTATCACATTATCGTATTAATTTAGAAGATGAGGTACAGGATTTAAAAACATTGGATCAAATCGAAAGGTCACATATGTATTACATATAACATGTCAACAGTTCCTCTGTAGCTGGTTAAATAATATAAATGTTTTAGGATGCTAATTTCCATGGACCACTTTCTTTTGTATTTTCATTTCAATTTAGCATAATTTTAGTGTCTTCACCATGCCCTTATTTATTAAATTCTGACTTTTCATTCTGCTCTCTCTGTGTTCTATGTTTTCCTTATAGCATTTACCCATTCACAGAAATTGAGGGACTTTTTTCTCCTGCTATACGATTTTTTTTAACGATTTATTTATTTATTTGAGAGAGAGAGAAAGAATGCATGTCCATGCACACTCATGAGTAGGGGGAGGGGCACAGGGAGAGAGAAAGAATCTCCAGGAGATTCCCTGCTGAGTACAGAGCCCCATGCCAGCTTAAACCCACCACCAATGAGATCATGACCTGAGCTGAAATCATGAGTTGGACGCCTAAACCAACTGAGCCACCCAGGTGCCCTAAAAACAATGTTTTCTACTGAGATCTCTATTACCATGATGAGGCGAGCTAGATAAAATCAGAAGATAAGGTTTAACGGAATGTTTCAGAAAATCGTCTTACTTCTCATCTTCACTTTTATTGATGGATATAGACTCTGTACTGATTTCAGGAAAACTTGTAAAGAAAGGTTACGACTAGTGGAACTGAGGGCATTTCCTTCATTTTCTTTTCCTTTTATATATTTATTTTTAATATATTTATTTATAAATATTATAAAATATTTATATTTTTAATATTTATATATTAAAATGCATGGAAATATTCAGATGATGTATATAAAGCCAAAAGAGAGAATTAAGAAAATTATCTAGGTCCTGCCATTGACTCTTTTTAAAAGCTTTATTGAGCTATAAATACACCTACCATACAGTTGACCCATTTAACATGTGTTGTTGTCGCTGAGTATATTTATAGGGTTTTGCAACTATCACTGCCATCAGAACATTTTCGTCACCCTGAAAAAAAAACCCTTAGCTGTTGCCCTTGACCTCGGGCACCAGAAGTCTACTTCTTGTCTCCATAGAGTTGCCTATTGTGAATGTTTCCTATAAAGGGAGTCACACCACGTGTGGTCCTTTGCGACTTCGCTTCTTTCACTTCCTGTTTTCAGGGTTCGCCTGTGTTCTAGCATATGTCAGTGCTTCATTTCTTTTTCTGGTCAGACAGTCCTCCATTGTGGGCTAACGCCCTTGTTCATTCATCATTTAATGCACCTTTGGGTTATTTCCACTTTGTGGCCATTAATAATGCTGCTGTGAACATTGGTTTAGTTGTGTGGACATCGTATTCTCTGCCATCAGATTTTATCCTTTAAGTTACTTGGGGTGATTTACCATCTCTCACCCTTTTTTATTTACTCATTCTACCCTTTCTGTCTTTTTAGTTTCCCTTCCTCTTGCCTAATCCTACACTATTGAGTCCTGGCTCATTGTCTCTCATTCTCCATGAGGCTTTCTCTGATTATTGTAACTCCCCCTGAACTTACTTTCTTCACCCGTATTATCTAGTCTGTGCAGACCAGTTTAGTCCTTTATTTTACATGTATTATCTAGTCTGTGCAGACCAGTTTAGTCCTTTATTTTACATTGTTTTTATTTTTTTTCATGAGCGATAATTCTGTCTTCTTATGTACAAATGTATCTAAGAGGGAAAATATTTTATGTGGATGGTACCCTGTCCTTGCCTAAATTTGAGAATATCTTAACAGTTTTTAGGATAAAATTATACCATAGCAGTAATTTCTGATTGAAACACATTGACATAACAAAGCTGTATTCTAAATGTATTTTAAGCAGTTAAGTGTAAAACTGAAAGCATTTAATCCGATCGGACAAAGTATTCAATCAGATGCTGTTTTTTTCTGATTATGGCAAAACAGTCTAAATATGCCTGCCTTCATTATGCAACCAGAACTGAGATTTACAGAGTTCCAGCACTTTACCAACTATAAAGCTCTGAGGACAGGTTTTTTTTTAAGTTTATTTATTTTATATAATCATTACATCTATTGTGGGGCTTGAACAGGAACTGAAGGTTAACCGTTGGATGTTCTTTTAACTGAGCCAGGGGTGCCCCTGAGGGCAGCTTTTCTGATATGCCACACCACGGAGCCTTAATCTCTACTCATCAGAGTACTTGCTAAAGCCCTCTAACATAAACAGTTGCTAAGATGAACAATATGAACATAAAATGATTTGGGAACATTGGTTTAGCAAGAGTCCATTATTTCCACGTCAGTGGCTTTACCTTGCCTCTGATGGTCATGTAAGTTATGTATCACTCAGTGTAGGAGTTACTGTTTGCACTGTAGTCCATGAGCATTGTTCACTGAGTAGTATAGAGAGAGAGGTAAATTAAAATTATTATAAGTGGAGGAAAGTACCATTGGCTAGTGGAATTTTTGAAAGTTTTTTCTTGAAGATTTAAAAAAAATTAACTTTTGTTTATTTACTCATAAGAGACAGAGAGAAGAGAGAGAGAGAGAGACACGGGCAGAGAGAGAAGCAGGCTCCATGCAGGAAGCCTGATGTGGGACTTGATCCAGGACTCCAG
>NW_023330951.1:0-55116 GCF_011100685.1 Canis lupus familiaris
GACCTGGTGAACTCTGGTCCCTACCTGGACATCATCGGGACATGGTTCCTTGCATGGCCAGCAGTTGGCCTCACCTGGACCTGGTGTGTGGGGTTGCCCCTGGTGGTCTCACCCAATACCTGGTGACACAGGTCCCACGTGGCCTCACTTGGACCTGGTGAATCTGGTCCTTACCTGGTCCTCCCCGGACCTGGTAACCTGGTCACCACCTGGGAATCAACTGGACCTGGTGATTCTGGTCCCCATCTGGCCTCACCCAGTCCTGTGACTTTCTTCCCCACCTGGACCTGATTGCTGTGGACTCCTTCTTGTCCTCAACTGGAACTGTTGACTCTGATCCTAACTGGGCCTCACCCAGATCTGGTGACTCTGGTCCTCACCTGTGGACCATTATGACCTGGATACTCTGTTCCACACTGAGCCTCACCTGGACATGCTGACTCTGGATCCCTCTGGGCCTCACCCTGAAGACTCTGGTCCCCGTCTGGATGTCACCTAGACCAGGTGAATCTGGAAACCCTCTAGGCCTCAACTTGTCCTGGTGACTCTGGGCCTCATGGGCCTCACCGGGACCTAGTGAACATGCTCCCACCTGCGCCTCATCTGGACCTGGTGACTCTGGTTCTACCTGGGCATCACCGGGACATGGTTACTCTATTCCCCACTGGGCAGACCTGATCCTGGTAACTCTGGTCCTGACGTTGGCATCTTCTGTACCAGGTGACTCTGGCTCAAACCTGGGTCTCACCAGTAACTAGTGACTCTGATCCAAAGCATGGCCTCACCTGACCTGGTGACTGTGGTTCTCATCGGACCTCACCTGGACCTCAGGTCTCTGGTCCCACCTGGGCCTCACCAGGACCTGGTGTCTCTGGTACCCACCTGGGTAGCATCAGGATATGGTTACACTGTTCACTATCAGTGACCCAGCCGGACCTATTAACTCTGGTCTTCACCTGGGCCACAACTGGACATGGTGACACTGGTTCCCACATGGGTCTCACCTGGACATTGTGAGTCGGATCCCCACCTGGTCCTCACTGGTAACTGATTCTCGTTCCCAAATGTACATCATGTGGTCCTGGTGGCTGCAGTGTTTCTAGATTCTCATGTACCTCGTGACGCTGGTCCCCAGCAGGGCCTCAACGGGACCTGGTGAGTTTGGTTGCCACCTGCACCTCACCTGCACCTGATGATTCTGGTCTGCACGTGAGACTACACTGGATATGGTGATGTGGTCCCCACCTCGGCTTCACTGCTTTGGGGACTCAGGTCCCCATCTGGGCCTCACCTGGCCCTGTTGACCATGGTCCCCAACCTGGCAAAACCTGCGACCCGGTGACTGTGTTCCACAACTGGACCTGAACTGGACCAGGTGACTCTGGTCCCACTCAGGGTATCACCGTGCCGTAGTGACTGTGAACCCACTTTGGCTTGACTTGAACCTTCTGACCCTGGTTGCCACCTGCGTCTGATTTCGAACTGTTGACTGTGGTTCTTTCAAGGGCCTCCCCTGTACCTGGTGATCCTGGTGCCCACCTGGGCCTCACCTGGACGTGGTGACTCTTGTCACCACCGGGGACTCACCTGGACCTGCTTACTGTGTTCCACACCTGGGCCTCAAGTAGTCCTGTTGACCATGATCCCCAAGCCGGCCTCACATGGACCTGTTGTCTCTGATCCCCAGCTGGGCCTCACGTGTAACTGGTAACTCTGGTCCCCACCTGGGTCTCACCTGGACCTAGTGACTCTGGTCCCCACCTGGACCTCACCTGGATCTGGTGACTCTGGTCCTCAGTTTGGCCTCACCTGGACCTGGTGTCTCTCTTCCCCACTTTGACCTATCTCAGAACTGCTGAATCTTGCCCCACCTAGGCCGCACCCAGACCTGGTGACTCTTGTCCCCAGCGTTGCCTCAATTCGACCTGATGAATCTGGTCCTCACGTGGGCCTCACATGGACCTGGGACTCAGCTGGTTGAGTGGCTCTGGTTCCCACAAGGGGCTCACCTGATATTACTGACTGTGGTCTTATTCTATGCCTCACCAGGACCTAGTGATTCTGTTCCCCATCTGGGCCTGCATGGCCCTAGTGACTGTGGTCCTCACCCAGGAACCATTGGGACCTGGATACTCTATTCCACACCTGGGCCTCACTTTGACCAGGGACCTTATGTCCCATTCTGGGCCGCAAACTAAACTGGTTACTCTGGTTCCCCCTCTGATCCTCACCCTTTCCTGGTGACTCTGGTCACCCCTTGGGCTTCACTTGGGCCTGGTGAATCTGGTCCTTAGCTGGTCCGCTCCTGGATCTGGTGACTGGTCGCCACCTGGCCCTCACCTGGACTAGGTGAACCCTGGTGCCAACAGCGCCTCACCTGGACCTTGTAACTGTGGTCCCACGTGGACCTCACCTCGATCTGGTTGGCTCTGGTTCCCATATGGGGCTCTCCTGGACCTGGTTCCTGTGGTCTCCATCTGGCCTCACCTGGAACACAATGACTCTGATCCATATTTGTGCCTCTCATGGACCTGTTGACTCTGGTCCTTACCTGGGCATCATTGGAACCCGGATACTCTCTTATATACCTGGGCCTCACCTGGACCTGATGAATGTGGTCCCACCTGTGCCTCACCTGGATGAGGTCACTGGTTCCCACAGGGACCTCACCTGTACCTGGTGACTCAGGTCCTCAAATGGGCATCATGGGACCTGGTTTCTCAGCTCCACATCGGGGACTCACCTGGACCTAGTGATTCTCGTCCCTGTCTGGGCCTCACCCTGACGTGGTGCTCTGGTCCACACCTGGATATCACCAGAACCGGGTGACTCTGGTCCCCCTCTGGGACTCACACCGGAGCTGGTGACACTGGTCCTCAACTGGGCCTCAAAAGGACCTGGTGAATCTACTACTCCTCACTTAGGCCTCATCTGGACCTTGTGACCTTTTCCCACCTGGCATCAATGGGAATGGTTACTCTGTTCCCCAACTGGGCCTCACTTGGACATGATAAATTTGCTGCACACTTTGGCCTCAAATGGTCCTGATGACTCTGGTCCCCCCACGTAAGCCACAAACTGCACCTGGTGACTGTGGTCCCCACCTGGGTCTCACCTGGACCTGGTGACTCTCGTTCCCACATGAACCACACCTGGACCTGGTGACTGTGGTATTCTTGTAGACTCACATTTACCTGGTGACTCCGGTCCCCACTAGGGCCTCACCTGGATCTGGTGACTCTGGCCTGCAGCTTGGCGTCACCTGGACCTGGTGAGTGGGGTTGCCACCTGGGCCTAACCCATAACTGGTGACTAATTCCCCACGTGGGCCTCTTGAACCTGGTGAATCTGGTCCTTACCTGGTCCTCTCCCAGACCCAGGGACTCTGCTCAACACCTGGGCCTCACCTGGACCTGGTGAATCTGGTCCCCATCTGGGCCTCACCCAGTCCTGGTGACTTTGTTCCCCACCTGGACCTGATTTCTGTGGACTCTTTCTTGGCCTCACCTGGAAGTGGTGACTCTGATCCTATCTGCGCTTCACCCAGATCTGGTCACTCTGGTCCTCACCTGTGGACCATTATGACCTGGATACTCTGCTCCACACCTGAGACTCACCTGGACATGATGACTCTGGATCCCCTCTATGCCTCACCCTGACATGGTGACGCTGGTCCCCTTCTGGATATCACCTAGACCAGGTTAACCTGGTTCCCCTCTAGGCCTCAACTTGACCTGGAGACTCTGGTCCTCAACTGGGCCTCACCAGGACCTAGTGAACATGCTCCCCACCTGCGCCTCATCTGGACCTGGTGACTCTGGTTCTCCTGGGCATCATCGGGACATGGTTACTCTATTCCCCACTGGGACTGACCTTATCCTGGTAACTCTGCTCCTGACTTTGGCCTCTTCTGTACCAGGTGACTCTGGCTCCACCTGGGCCTACCTGTAACTGGTGACGCTGATCCAAATCATGGCCTCACCAGACCTGGTGACTGTGGTTCCCATCGGGACCCCCTGGTCCTCATGTCTCTGTTCTCACCTGGGCCTCACCAGGACCTGGTGTTTCTCGTACCCCCTGGGTAGCATCAGGATATGGTTACACTGTTCACTAACAGTGACCCAGCCGGACCTATTATCTCTGGTCTTCACCTCGCCACACATGGACATGGTGACACTGGTTACCACCTCGGTCTCACCTGGACATGGTGAGTCTGATCCCCATCTGGGCCTCAATGAAACTGGTGATTCTCGTTCCCACATGGACATCATGTGGACCTGGTGGCTGCAGTGTTTCTAGCTTCTCATGCATTTCGTGGCTCTGGTCCCCACCAGGGCCTCACCGGGACCTGTTGGGTGTGGTTGCCACCTGCACCTCACCTGGACTTTGCTGATTCTTGTCTGCCCCTGAGACTACCCTGGATCTGGTGACTGTGGTCCCCACCTGGGCTTCACCTGGATTTGGGGACTCCGGTCCCCATCTGGGCCTCATCTGGCCCTGATGACCATGGTCCTCAACTGGGCACAATTGGGACCCGGTGACTGTGTTCCACAACTGGACCTCACCTGGACCAGGTGACTCTGGTCCCCCTCTGGGTCTCATCGTGCCCTAGTGACTGTGAATCCAACTTTGGCCTGACTTGGACCTGCTGACGCTGGTTGCCACCTGCCCCTGACCTCGAACTGTTGACTCTGGTTCTTTCAAGGGCCTCCCCTGTACCTGGTGATCCTGGTCCCCACCTGAGCCTCACCTGGACGTGGTGACTCTTGTCAACACCGGGGACTCACCTGGACCTGCTTACTGTGTTCCACACTGGGTCTCAAGTAGACGTGTTGACCATGGTCCCCAAGGCGGCCCCACATGTACCTGTTGCCTCTGATCCCCACCGGGGCCTCACGTGTACCTGGTAACTCTGGTCCTCACCTGGGCCTCATCTGGACCTAGTGACTCTGGTCCCCACCTGGGCTTCACCTGGATCTGGTGACTCTGGTCCCCACCTGGACCTCACCTGGATCTGGTGACACTGGTCCTCAGTTTGCCCTCACCCAGACCTGGTGACTCTTGTCCCCAGCTATGCCTCAATTCGACCTGATGAATCTGGTCCTCACGTGGGCCTCACATGGATCTGGGACTCAGCTTGTTAGAGTGGCTCTTGTTCCCACAAGGATCTCACCTGATACTGGTGACTGTGGTCTTATTGTATGCCTCACCAGGACCTAGTGATTCTGTTCCCCATATGGGCCTGCATGGCCCTAGTGACTCTGGTTCTGACCCAGGCATCATTGGGACCTGGATACTCTCTTATATACCTGGGCCTCACCTGAATCTGGTGACTCTGGCCTGCAGGTTGGCCTCACATGGACTTTGTTAGTGGGATGCCACGTGGGCCTTAGCATACCTGGTGACTCAGGTCCCCACGTGGGCCTCTTGGACCTGGTGAATCTGGTCCTTACCTGGTCTTCTCCAGACCCGGGGAATCTGGTCACAACCTGGGCCTCACCTTGACCTGGTGAATCTGGCCCCCATCTGGGCCTCACCCAGTCCTGGTGACTATGTTCCCCACCTGGACCTGATTGCTCTGGACTCTTCTTAGCCTCACCTGGAACTGGTGACTCTGATCCTATCTGTGCGTCACCCAGACCTGTTGACTCTGGTCCTCACCTGGGCATCATTGGTACCTGGTTACTCTGTTCCACACCTGAGCCTCACCTGGACATGATGTCTCTGGGACCTCTCTGGGTCTCACCCTGACCTGGTGATCTGATCCCCATCTGGATGTCACCTGGACCAGGTGATTCTGGTACCCCTCTAGGCCTCAACCAGATCTGGTGACTCTTCCTCAACTGGGCCTCACCTGACCTAGTGAATATGCTCGATCTGGCCTCATCGATGGTGATTCTGATCCCTACCTCGGCATTACCGGGACATGGTTCCACTGCATGGCCTGCAGGTGTGCCTCACCTGGACCTGATAACTCTAGACCCCACCGGGCATCATCAGGACATGGTTCCTCGGCATGGCCTGCGGGTTTGCCTCACTTGGACCTAGTGAGTGGGGTTTTCACCTGAGGCTCCACCCATGCCTGGTGACACAGGTCCCAACGTGGGCCTCACGTGGACCTGGTGAATCAGGTGCTTCCCTTGTCCTCACCCGGAACTGGTATCTCTGGTCATCACCTGGGGAATCACCTGGGACATTGGTGATTCTGGTCCCCATTGGGCCTCATCCAGTCCTGGTGACTTTTTTCCCCACCTGGACCTGATGCTGTGTACTCCTTATGGCCCTCACCTGGAGCTAGTGACTCTGATCCTAACTGGGCCTCACCGAGATCTGGTGACTATGGTCCTCAACCTATGGACCATTATGACCTGGATACTCTGTTCCACAACCTGAGCCTCACCTGGACATGATGACTCTGGATCCCTCTGGGCCTCAGCCTGACATGGTGACTCTGGTCCCCATCTGGATGTCACCTAGACCGGGTGAATCTGGTACCCCTCCAAGCCTCAACTAGACCGGGTGATCTGGTCCTCAACTGGGCCTCACCGGGACCTAGTGAATATGCTCCCCACCTGCAACCTCATCGGGAGCTGGTAACTCTGGTTCTACCTGGGCATCATCGGGACAATGGTTTACTATTCCACACTAGGACTGACCTGATCCTGGTAACTCTGGTCCTGACTTTGGCCTCTTCTGTACCAGGTGACTCTGGCTCCACCTGGTCCTCACCTGTAACTGGTGATTGTCGTTCCCACATGGACATGATGTGGACCTGGAGGCTGCAGTGTTCTAGCTTCTCATGTACCTCGTGACTCTGGTCCCCACCAGGGCCTCACCGGGACCTGGTGAGTGTGGTTGCCACCTGCACCTCACCTGGACCTGGTGATTCTGGCCTGGACCTGAGACTACCCTGGATCGGTGACTGTGGTCTCCACCTGGGCTTCACCTGGATTTGGAGACTCCGGTCCCCATCTGGGCGTCACCTGGCCCTGTTGACCATGGTACTCAACTGGGCAAAATTGGGACCTGGTGACTGTTCCACACCTGGACCTCAACTGGACAGGCGACTCTGGTCCCCTCTGGGTCTCACCGTGCCATGGTGACTGTGAATCCAACTTTGGCCTGACTTGGACCTGCTGACCCTGGTTCCCACCTGCGACTGACGTCGTACTGTTGACTCTGGTACTTTCAAGGGCCTCCCCTGGACCTGGTGATCCTGGTCCCCACCTGGGCCTCACCTGGACGTGGTAACTTTTGTCACCACTGGTTACTCACCTAGACCTGGTTACTGTGTTCCACACCTGAGCCTCAAGTAGACCTGTTGACCATGGTCCCCAAGCCGTCTCACATGGACCTGTTGCCTCTGATCCCCACCGGGGCCTCTCGTGTACCTGGTAACTCTGGTCCTCACCTGGGCATCATTGGTCCTGGTGACTCTGTTCCATACCTGAGGCTCCCCTGGACATGATGTCTCTGGAACCTCTCTGGCTATCAACCTGACCTGGTGACTCTGGTCCCCATATGGATGTCACCTGGACCAGGGGATTATGGTACCCCTCTGGGCCTCAACCAGGTCTGGTGACTCTGGTCCTCAAATGGGCCTCACCTGGACCTAGTGAATATGCTCCGTCTGGGCCTCATTTGGACCTGGTGACTCTGGTCCCTACCTGGGCATCATCGGGACATGGTTCCACTGCATGACCTGCAGTTTGGCCTCACCTGGACCTGGTAACTCTGGTCCCTACCTGCATTATCGGGACATGGTTCCACTGCATGGCCTGTAGGTTGGCCTCACCTGGACCTGGTAACTCTCGTGCCTACCTGAGCATCTTTGGGACCTGTTTCCTCTACATAGCCTGCAGGTTGGTCTCACCTGGAACTGGTGAGTGGGTTTGTCACCTGGGCCTCACCCTTGCCTAGTGACACAGGTCCCCACTTGGGCCTCACTTGGACCTGGTGAATCTGGTCCTTACCTGGCGGTTACCCGGAACTGGTAACTCTGGTCACCACATGGGAATCACCTGGGCCTGGTGAATCTGGTCCCCATCTGGGCCTCACCCAGTCCTGTTGACTTTCTTCCCCACCTGGACCTGATTGCTGTGGACTCCTTCTTGGCTAACCTGGAACTGCTGACTCTGTTGCTAACTGGGCCTCACCCAGATCTGGTGACTCTGGTCCTCACCTGTGGACCATTATGACCTGGATACTCTGTTCCACACCTGAGCCTCACCTGGATATGTTGACTCTGGATCCCCTCTGGGCCTCAGCCTGACTTGGGGACTCTGGACCCCATCTGGATGTCACCAGACCAGGTAAATCTGGTACCCCTCTAGGCCTCACCTAGACCTGGTGACTCAGGTCCTCAACTGGGCCTCAACAGGACCTAGTGAACATGCTCCCCACCTGCGCCACATCTGGGCCTGGTGACTCTTGTTCTACCTTGGCATCATCGGGACATGGTTACTCTATTCCCACTTGGAGTGACCTGATCCTGGTAACTCTGGTCCTGACTTTGGCCTCTTCTGTTCCAGGTGAGTCTGGCTCCACCTGGGCCTCACCTGTAACTGGTGACTCTGATCCTAAGCATGGCCTCACCTGACCTGGTGACTGTGGTTCCCATCGGGACCTCACCTGGACCTCATGTCTCTGGTCCCACTTAGGCCTCACCAGGATCTGGTGTCTCTGCCACCCACCTGTGTAGCATCAGGATATGGTTACACTGTTCACTAACAGTGGCCCAGCAGGACGTATTAACTCTGGTCTTCACCTGGGCCACACCTGGACATGGTGACACTTTTTCCCACGTGGGTCTCACCTGGACATGGTGAGTCGGATCCCCACCTGGTCCTCACCTGTAACTGGTGATTCTCTTTCCCACATGGAGATCATTTGGCCCTGTTGGCTGCAGTGTTTCTAGCATCTTTTTTTTAATTTTTATTTATTTATGATAGTCACAGAGAGAGAGAGAGACAGAGACACAGGCAGAGGGAGAAGCAGGCTCCATGCAACGTGAGCCCGAGATGGGATTCGATCCCCGGTCTCCAGGATCGCGCCCTGGGCCAAAGGCAGGCGCCAAACCGCTGCGCCACCAAGGGATGCCATGTGTTTCTAGCTTCTCATGTACCTCGTGACTCGGGTCCCCACCAGTGCCTCACCGGGACCTGGTGAGTTTGTTTGCCACCTGCACCACAACTGGACCTGGTGATTCTGGTCTGCACCTGACACTACCCTGGATCTTGTGACTGTGGTCCCCACCTGGGCTTCACCTGGATTTCGGGACTCCGGTCCCCACCTCGGTCTCACCTGGCCCTGGGACCATGGTCCTTAACTGGACAAAATTGGGACCTGGAAACTGTGTTCCACAACTGGACTTCACCTGGACCATGTGACTATGCTCCCCCTCTGGGTCTCACCGTGCCCTAGTGACTGTGAATTCCACTTTGGCTTGACTTGGACCTGCTGACCCTGGTTGCCACCTGCGCCAGAACTCGAACTGTTGACTCTGGTTCTTTCAAGGGCCTCCCCTGTACCTGGTGATCCTGGTCCCACCTGGGCCTCACCTGGTCGTGGTGACTCTTGTAACCACGGGGGACTCACCTGGACCTGCTTACTGTGTTCCACATCTGGGTCTCAAGTGGACCTGTTGATCATGGTCCCCAAGCCGTCGTCACATGGACCTGTTGCCTCTGATCCCCGCCGGATCCTCACGTGTACCTGGTAACTCTGGTCCTCACCTGGGCCTCATCTGCACCTAGTGACTCTGGTCCCCACCTGGGCTTCACCTGGATCTGGAGACTCTGGTCCCCACCTGGACTTTACCTGGACCTGGTGACTGTGGTCCCACCCGGGCCTCTACTGGATGAGGTGACTGGTTCCCACAGGGACCTCACCTGGACCTGGTGACTCAGGTCCTCATATGGGCATCATGGTACCTGGTTTCTCAGTTCCACATCGGGGCCTCACCTGGACCTAGTGATTCTCGATCCCCTCTGGGCCTCAACCTGACGTGGTGACTCTGGTCACCCCTGGATATCACCAGAACCGGGTGACTCTGGTCCCCCTCTGGGACTCTCCCGGAGCTGGGGACACTGGTCCTCAGCTGGGCCTCAAAAGGACCTGGTGAATCTACTCCTCACTTAGGCCTCGTCTGGACCTTGTGACTCTTTTCCCACCTGGCATCAATGGGACATGGTTACACTGTTGCCCACCTGGGCCTCTCCTGGACATGATAACTTTGCTCCACACTTTGGCCTTAACTGGTCCTGATGAATCTTGTCCCCCCACCTAGACCTCAATCTGGACCTGGTGAGTGTGGTCCCCACCTGGGTGTCACCTGGACCTGGTGACTCTCGTTCCCACTTGAAACACACCTGGCCCTGTTGACTGTGGTGTTCTTGTAGACTCACATTTACTTGTGACTCCGGTCCCCACTAGGGCCTCATCTGGATCTGGTGACTCTAACCTGCAGGTTGGCCTCACCTGGACCTGGTGAGTCGGGTTGCCACATGGGCCTCACCCATACGTGTTGACTCAGGTCCACACGTGGGCTTCTTGGACCTGGTGAATCTGGTCATTACCTGGTCCTCTCCCAGACTCGGGGACTCTGGTCAACAACTGGGCCTCACCTAGATCTGGTGAATCTGGTCCCCATCTGGGTCTCACCCAGTCCTGGTGACTTTGTTCCCCACCTGGACCTGATTGCTGTGGACTCTTTCTTGGCCTCACCTGGAACTGGTGACTCTGATCATATCTGCGCGTCACCCAGACCTGGTGACTCTGGTCCTCATCTGGGCATCATTAGTACATGGTGACTCTGTTCTACACCTGAGCCTCACCTGGACATGATGACTCTGGAACCTCTCTGAGCCTTACCCTTCTCTGGTGACACTGGTCCCCATCTGGATGTCACCTGGAACAGGGGATTCTCGTATCCCTCTAGGCCTCAACCAGATCTGGTGACTCTGGTCCTCAACTGGGCCTCACCTGGACCTAGTGAATTGGCTCCATGTGGGCCTCATTTGGACCTGGTGACTCTGGTCCCTACCTGGGCATCATAGGGATATGGTTCCACTGCATGGCCTGCAGGTTGGCCTCACTTGGGCCTGGTAACTCTGGTACCTACCTGGGCATCATCGGGACACGGTTCCTCTCCATCACCTGCAGGTTGGCCTCACCTGGACCTGGTGAGTGGGGTTGCCAATTGTGCCTCACCCATACATGGTCACACAGGTCCCAGCGTGGGCCTCAATTGGACCTGGTGAATCTGGTCCTTATCTGGTCCTTCCCAGAACTGGTAACTCTGGTCACCACTTGGGAATCACCTGGGCCTGGTGAAACTGGTCCCCATCTGGGCCTCACCCAGTACTGGTGACTTTGTTCCCACATGGACCTGATTGCTGTGGACGCCTTCTTGGCCTCACCTGGAACTGGTGTCTCTGATCCTATCTGCGCGTCACCCAGACCTGGTGAATCTGGTCCTCAACTGGGCATCATTGGTACCTGGTGACTTTGTTCCACACCTGAGCCTCACTTGGACATGATGACTCTGGAACCTCTCTGGGCCTCACCCTGACCTGGTGACTCTGGTCCCCATCTCGATGTCACCTGAACCAGGTGATTCTGGTACCCTTAAAGGGCTCAACCAGATCTGGTGACTCTGGTCCTCAACAGGGCCTCACCTAGACCTAGTGAATATGCTCCATCTGGGCCTCATTTGGACATGGTGATTCTGATCCCTACCTCGGCATTACCGGGACATGGTTCCACTGAATGGCCTGCAGGTGTGCCTCACCTGGACCTGATAACTCTAGACCCCACTTG
Source organism: Canis lupus familiaris (assembly GCF_011100685.1). Taxonomy (NCBI): domain Eukaryota; kingdom Metazoa; phylum Chordata; class Mammalia; order Carnivora; family Canidae; genus Canis; species Canis lupus. The sequence continues at coordinate 11,821 of NW_023330951.1, forward strand.
GGCATCATCAGGACATGGTTCCTCGGCATGGCCTGCAGGTTGGCCTCACTTGGACCTAATGAGTGGGGTTGTCACCTGAGACTCACCCATGCCTGGTGACACAGGTTCCCACGTGGGCCTCACGTGGACCTGGTGAATCTGGTCCTTCCCTTGTCCTCACCCGGAACTGGTAATCTGGTCCTCACCTGGGAATCACCTGGATATTGTGATTCTGGTCCCCATTGAGCCTCACCCAATCCTGGTGACTTTGTTCCCACCTGGACCTGATTGCTGTGTACTCCTTCTTGGCCCTCACTTGGAACTAGTGACTCTGATCCTAACTGGGCCTCACCCAGATCTGGTGACTCTGGTCCTCACCTGTGGACCATTATGACCTGGATACTCTGTTCCAACGTGAGCCTCACCTGGACATGATGACTCTGGATCCCCTCTGGGCCTCAGCCTGACATGGTGACTCTGGTCCCCATCTGGATGTCACCTAGACCAGGTGAATCTGGTACCGCTCCAAGCCTCAACTAGACCTGGTGACTCGGTCCTCAACTTGGCCTAAACGAAACCTAGTGAATAGGCTCCCACCTGCAACTCATCTGGCCCTGGTAACTCTGGTTCTACCTGGGCATCATCGGGACATGGTTACTCTGTTCCACACTGGGACTGACCTGATCCTGGTAACTCTGGTCCTGACTTTGGCCTCTTCTGTACCAGGTGACTCTGGCTCCACATGGGCCTCACCTGTAACTGGTGACTCTGATTCTAAGCATGGCCTCACCTGACCTGGTGACTGTGGTTCCATCGGATCTTACCTGGGCCTCGTGTCTCTGGTCCCACCTGGGCCACACCAGGACCTGGTGTCTCTGGTACCCACCTGGGTAGCATCAGGATATGGTTACATTGTTCACTAATAGTGACCCAGCCAGACCTATTAACTCCGGTCTTCACCTGGGCCACACCTGGACATGGTGACACTGGTTCCCATCTGGGTCTCACCTGGACATGGTGAGTCGGATCCCCACCTGGTCCTCACCTGTACCTGGTGATTCTCATTCCAGCATGGACATCATGTTCACCTGGTGGCTGCAGTGTTTCTAGCTTCTCATGTACCTAGTGACTCTGGTCCCCACCAGGGCCTCACCGGGAGCTGGTGACTGTGGTTGCCACCTGCACCTCACCTGGACCTGGTGATTCTGGTCTGCACCTGAGACTACCCTGGATCTGGTGACTGTGGTTCCCTCCTGGGCTTCACCAGGATTTGGGGACTCTGGTCCCCATCTGGGCCTCACCTGGCCCTGTTGACCATGGTCCTCAACTGGGCAAAATTGGGACCCTGTGACTGTGTTCCACAACTGGACCTCACCTGGACCAGGTGACTCTGGTCCCCCTCTGGGTCTCACCGTGCCCTAGTGACTGTGAACCCCACTTTGGCCTGGCTACGACCTGCTGACCCTGGTTGCCAACTGCGCCTGACCTCGAACTGTTGACTCTGGTTCTTTCAAGGGCCTCCCCTGTACCTGGTGATCCTGGTGCCCACCTGGACCTCTCCTGGATGTGGTGACACTTGTCACCACCGGGGACTCACCTGGACCTGCTTACTGTGTTCCACACCTGGGCCTCAAGTACACCTCTTGACCATGGTCCCCAAGCCCGCCTAACATGGACCTGTTGCCTCTGATCCCCACCGGGGCCTCACGTGTACCTGGTAACTCTGGTCCTCACCTGGGCCTCATCTGCACCTAGAGACTCTGGTCCTCACCTGGACTTCACCTGGATCTGGTGAATCTGATCCCCACCTGGACTTTACCTGTTCTGGTGACTCTGGTCCCCAGCTGGACCTCTCCTGGACCTGGTGACTCTCTTTCCAACATGGATCTCAACTGGATCTGGTCACTCTGGTCCTCAGTTTGGTCTCAGCTGGACCTGGTGTCTCTCGTCCCCACTTTGACCTAACTCAGAACTGCTGAATCTTGCCCCACCTAGGCCGCACCCAGACCTGGTGACTCTTGTCCCCAGCTATACCTCAATTCGACCTGATGAATCTGGTCCTCACGTGGGCCTCACATGGACCTGGGACTCAGCTGGATGGAGTCGCTCTGGTTCCCACAAGGGGCTCACCTGATACTGCTGAATGTGGTCTTATTCTATGCCTCCCCAGGACCTAGTGATTCTGTTCCCCATCTGGGCTTGCATGGCCCTAGTGACTCTGGTCCTCACCCAAGCATCATTGGGACATGGATACTCTATTCCACACCTGGGCCTCACTTTGACCAGGGACCTCTGGTCCCATTCTGGGCCTCAAACTAAACTGGTTACTCTGGTTCCCCCTCTGGGCCTCACCCTTACCTGGTGACTCTGGTCACCCCTTGGGCTTCACTTGGGCCTGGTGAATCTGGTCCTTAGCTGGTCCGCACCTGGATCTGGTGACAGGTCACCACGTGGACCTCACCTGGACTTGGTGAATCCTGTTGCCACCTGCGCCTCACCTGGACCTTGTGACTCTGGTCCCTCCTGGACCTCACCTGGATCTGGTGGCTCTGGTTCCCATATGGGACTCTATTGGACCCGGTTCCTGTGGTCTCCTATGGCCTCACCTGGAACACAATGACTCTGATCCATATTTGTGTCTCTCCTGGATCTTGACTCAGGTCCTTATCTGGGCATCATTGGGACCTGGATACTCTCTTATATACCTGGGCCTCACCTGGACCTTGAGACTGTGGTCCCACCTGGGCCTCACCTGGACGAGGTGACTGGTTGCCACAGGGACATCACCTGGACCTGGTGACTCAGGTCCTCATATGGGAATCATTCACCTGGTTTTCAGTTCCACATCGGGGCCTCAACTGGACCTAGTGATTTCGTCCAACTCTGGGCCTCACCCTAACCTGGTGACTCTGGTCCTCACCTGGATATCATCAGAACCGGGTGACTCTTGTCCCCCTCTGGGACTCACCCGGAGCTGGGGACACTGGTCCTCAACTGGATCTCAACAGTACTTGTTGAATCTACTCCTCACTTAGGCCTCGTCTGCACCTTGTGACTCTTTTCCCACCTGGCATCAATGGGACATGGTTACTCTGTTCCCCACCTGGGCCTCACCTGGACATGATACCTTGGCTCCACACTTTGGCCTCAACTGGTCCTGATGACACTGTTCCCCCCACCTAGGCCTCAATCTGGACATGGTGACTGTCGCCACCTGGGTCTCACCTGGACCTAGTGACTCTCATTCCCTCATGACCCACACCTGGACCTGGTGACTGTGGTGTTCTTGTAGACTCACATTTACCTGGTGACTCCGGTCCCCACTAGGGCCTCAACTGGATCTGGTGACTCTGGCCTGCAGGATGGCCCCACCTGGACATGGTGAGTGGGCTGCCACTCCATTCCTGGTGACTCAGGTCCCCAGGTGGACCTCTTGGACCTGGTGAATCTGGTCCTTACCTTGTCCTTTCCGGAACTGGTAACTCTGGTCACCACTTGGGCCTCACCTGGACCTGGTGAATCTGGTACCCATCTAGTCCTCACCCAGTCCTGGTTACTTTGTTCCCCACCTGGACATGATTGCTGTGGACTCTTTCTTGGCCTCACCTGGAACTGGTGACTCTGATCCTATCTGCGTGTCACCTAGACGTGGTGACTCTGGTCCTCACCTGGACATGATTGGTAACTGGTGACTATGTTCCACACGCTGACCCTCACCTGGACACGATGACTATGGAACCACTCTGGGCCTCACCCTAACCTGCTGACTCTGGTCTCCATCTGGATGCCACTTGGACCAGGTGATTCTGGTACCCCTCTAGTCCTCAACGATATCTGGTGCCTCTGGTCCTGAACTGGGCCTCACCTGGACCTAGTGAATATGCTCTATCTGGGCCTTACCTGGACCTGGTATGTCTGGTTCCTACCTGGGCATCATCGGGACATGGTTCCACTGCATGGCTGCAGGTTGGCCTCACCTGGACCTGGTAAATCCAGTCCCTACCTGGGCATCATCCTGACACCGTTCCTCTGCATGGCCTGCAGGTTGGCCTCACCTGGACCGGGTGAGTGGGGTTGCCACCTGTGCCTCACCCATACCTGGTGACACAGGTCCCCACGTGGGCCTCACTTGGACCTGGTGAATATGGTCCTTACTTGGTCCTCACCCGGAACTGGTAACTCTGGTCATCATCAGGGAATCTCCTGGACCTTGTGAATCTGGTCCCCATCTGGACCTCACCCAGTCCTGGTGACTTTGTTCCCCACCTGGACCTGATTGCTGTGAAATCCTTATTGTCCTCACCTGGAACTGTTGCCTCTGATCCTAACTGGCCTCACCCAGATCTGGTGACTCTGGTCCTCACCTGTGGACCATTATGACCTGGATACTCTGTTCCACACCTGAACCTCACCTGGTGATGATGACTCTGGATCCCCTCTGGGCCTCAGCCTGACATGGTGACTCTGGTCCCCATCTGGATATCACCAATACCAGGTGAATCTGGTACCCCTCTATGCCTCAATTAGACCTGGTGATTCTGGTCCTCAACTGGGCCTCAACGGGACCTAGTGTAAATGCTCCCCACCTGCGCCTCATCTGGACCTGGTGACTCTGGTCTACCTGGGCATCATCGGGACATGGTTACTTTATTCCCCGCTGGGACTGACCTGATCCTGGTAACTCTAGTCCTGACTTTGACCTCTTCTGTACCAGGTGACTCTGACTCAACCTGGGCCTCACCTGTAACTGGTGACTCTGACCTAAGCATGGCCTCACCTGATCTGGTACTGTGGTTCCCATCGGGACCTCACCTGAACCTCATGTCTCTTGTCCCACCTGGGCTTCACCAGGCCCTGGTGTCTCTGGTCCCCACCTGGGTAGCATCAGAATATGGTTACACTGTTCACTAACAGTGACCCACCCGGACCTATTAACTGTGGTCTTCACCTGGGGAACACCTGGACATGGTGACACTGGTTCCCACATGGGTCTCACCTGGACATGGTGAGTCTGATCCCCAACTGTGCCTCAATGTAACTGGTGATTCTCGTTCCCACATGGACATCATGTGGACCTGGTGGCTGCAGTGTTTCTAGCTTCTCATGCACCTCGTGGCTCTGGTCCCCACGAGGGCCTCACCGGGACCTGGTGAGTGTGGTTGCCACCTGCACCTCACCTGGACTTTGCTGATTCATGTCTGCCCCTGAGACTACCCTGGATCTGGTGACTGTGGTCCCCACCTGGGCTTCAATGGATTTGGGGACTCCGGTCCCCATCTGGGCCTCATCTGGCCCTGATGACCATGGTCCTCAACTGGGCACAATTGGGACCCGGTGACTGTGTTCCACAACTGGACCTCACCTGCACCATGTGACTCTGGTCCCCCTCTGGGTCTCACCGTGCCCTAGTGACTGTGAATCCAACTTTGGCCTGACTTGGAACTGCTGACGCTGGTTGCCACCTGCGCCTGACCTCGAATTGTTGACTCTGGTTCGTTCAAGGGCTTACCCTGTACCTGGTGATCCTGGTCCCCACCTGGGCCTCACCTGGTTGTGGTGACTCTTGTCACCACCGGGGACTCACCTGGACCTGCTTACCTTGTTCCACATCTGGGCCACAAGTAGATTGTTGACCCTGGTCTCCAAGCCGGCCTCACATGGACCTGTTGCCTCTGATCCCCACCGGGGCCTCACGTGTACCGGGTATCTCTGGTCCTAACCAGGGCCTCATCTGGACCCTGAGACTCTGGTCCCCACCTGGGCTTCACCTGATTCTGGTGACTCAGGTCCCCACCTGGACTTCACCTGGATCTGGTGACTCTGGTCCCAACTGGACCTCTCCTGGACCTGGTGACTCTCTTTCCAACATGGACCTCACCTGGATCTGGTGCCTCTGGTCCTCATTTTCGCCTCTCCTGGACCTGGTGTCTCTCATCCCCACTTTCACCTAACTCAGAACTGCTGAATCATGCCCCACCTAGGCCGTACCCAGACCTGGTGACTCTTGTCCCCAGCTATGCCTCAATTCGACCTGATGAATCTTGTCCTCACGTGGGCCTCACATGGACGTGGGACTCAGCTGGATTGAGTGGCTCTGGTTCCCACAAGGGGCTCACCTGATTCTGGTGACTCTGGTCTTATTCTATGCCTCACCAGGACCTAGTGATTCTGTTCCCCATCTGCGCCTGCATGACCCTAGTGACTCTGGTCCTCACCCAGGCATCATTGGGATCTGGATAATCTATTCCACACCAGGGTGTCACTCTGACCAGGGACCTCTGGTCCCATTCTGTTCCTCAACTAAACTGGTTACTCTGGTTATCCCTCTGGGCCTCACCCTTACCTGGTGACTCTGGTCACCCCTTGGGCTTCACTTGGGACTGGTGAATCTGGTCCTTAGCTGGTCCACACCTGGATCTGGTGACAGGTCGCCACCTGGGGCTCACCTGGACTTGGTGAATCCTGTTGCCACCTGCACCTCACCTGGACCTTGTGACTGTGGTCCCACCTGGACCTCACCTGGATCTGGTGGCTCTGGTTCCCATATGGCGCTCTCCTGGTCCTGGTTCCTGTGGTCTCCTTCTGGCCTCACCTAGAACACAATGACTCTGATCCATATTTGGGCCTCTCCTGGACCTGTGGACTCTGGTCCTTACCTGGGCATCATTGGGACCTGGATACTCTTATATAACTTGGCCTCACCTGGACCTGGTGAGTGTGGTCCCACCTGGGCCTCACCTGGACGAGGTAACTGGTTCCCCAGGGACCTCACCTGGACCTGGTGACTCAGGTCCTCATATGGGCATCATTGGACCTGGTTTCTCAGGTCCACATTGGGGCCTCACCTGGACCTAGGGATTCTCGTCCCCCTCTGGGCCTCACCCTGACGTGGTGACTCTGGTCCCCACCTGGATATCACCAGAACCGGGTGACTCTGGTCCCCCTCTGGGACTCACCCAGACCTGGTGACTCTGGTCCTCATCTGGGCCTCACCTGGACCTAGTGAATATTCTCCCCACCTGCGCCTCGATGGACCTGGTGACTCTGGTTCTACCTGTGCATCATTGGGACATGGTTACTGTATTACCCACAGGGACTGACCTGATCCTGGTAACTCTGGTCCTGACTTTGGCCTCTTCTGTACCAGGAGACTCTGGCTCGACCTGGGCCTCACCTGTACCTGGTGACTCTGATCCTAAGCATGGCCTCACCTGACCTGGTGACTGTGGTTCCCATCGGGACCTCACCTGGACCTCATGTCTCCGGTTACACCTGGACCTCACCAGGACCTGGTGTCTCTGGTACCCACCTAGGTAGCATCAGGATATGGTTACACTGTTCACTAATAGTGACCCAGCCAGACCTATTAACTCTGGTCTTCACCTGGGCCACACCTGGACATGGTGCCACTGGTTCGAACCTGGGTCTCACCTGGAAATGGTGAGTCAGATCCCCACCTGGTCCTCACGTGTAACTGGTGATTCTCATTCCAGCATGGACATCACGTGGACCTGGTGGCTGCAGTGTTTCTAGCTTCTCATGTACCTCGTGACTCTGGTCCCCACCAGGGCTTCACCGGGACCTGGTGAGTGTGGTTGCCACCTGCACCTCACCTGGACCTGGTGATTCTGGTCTGCACCTGAGACTACCCTGGATCTGGTGACTGTGGTCCCCACCTGGGCTTCACCTGGATTTGGGGACTCCGGTCCCCATCTGGGCCTCACCTGGCCCTGTTGACCATGGTCCTCAACTGGGCAAAATTGGGACCCTGTGACTGTGTTCCACAACTGGACCTCACCTGGACCAGGTGACTCTGGTCCCTCTCTGGATCTCACCGTGCCCTAGTGACTGTGAACCCCACTTTGGCCTGGCTTCGACCTGCTGACCCTGGTTGCCACCTGCGCCTGACCTCGAACTGTTGATTCTGGTTCTTTCAAGGGCCTCCCCTGTACCTGGTGATCCTGGTGCCCACCTGGTCCTCACCTTGACGTGGTGACCTTTGTCACCACCGGGGACTCACCTGGACCTGCTTACTGTGTTCCACACCTGGACCTCAAGTACACCTCTTGACCATTGTCCCCAAGCCCGACTAACATGGACCTGTTGCCTCTGATCCCCACCGGGGCCTCACGTGTACCTGGTATCTCTGGGCCTCACCTGGGCCTTATCTGCACCTAGAGACTCTGGTCCCCACCTGGACTTCACCTGGATCTGGTGACTCTGGTCCCCACCTGGATTTTACCTGGATCTGGTGACTCTGGTCCCCACCTGGATATCACCAGAACCGGGTGACACAACCGGAGTTGGGGACACTGGTCCTCAGCTGGGCCTCAACAGGACCTGGTGAATCTACTCCAAACTTAGGCTTCGTCTGGACATTGTGACTCTTTTCCCACCTGGCATCAATGGGACATGGTTACTCTGTTCCCCACCTAGGCCTCACCTGGACATGATAACTTTGCTGCACACTTTGGCCTCAACTGGTCCTGATGACTCTCGTCCCCCAACCTAGGCCTCAATCTGGACCTGGTGACTGTCGTCCCCAACTGGGTCTCAGCTGGACCTGGCGACTCCCGTTCCCACATGAACCACTACTGGACCTGGTGACTGTGGTGTTCTTGTAGACTCACATTTACCTTGTGACTCCCGTCCCCACTAGGGCCTCACGTGGATCTGGTGACTCTGGCCTGCAGGTTGACCTCACCTGGACCTGGTGAGTGTGGTTGCCACCTGGGCCTCACCCATACCTGGTGACTCAGTTCCCCACGTGGGTCATGTGGACCTGGTGAATTTGGTCCTTACCTGGTCCTCTCCCGGACCCGGGGACTCTGGTCACAACCTGGGCCTCAGCTGGACCTGGTGAATCTGGTCCCCTTCTGGGTCTCACACAGTCCTGGTGACTTTGTTCCCCACCTGGACCTGATTGCTGTGGACTCTTTCTTGGCCTCACCTGGAACTGGTGACTCTGGTCCCTATCTGGATGTACCTGGACCAGGGGATTCTGGTACCCCTCTGGGCCTCAACCAGATCTGGTGACTCTGGTCCTCAAATGGGCCTCACCTGGACCTAGTGAATATGCTCCATCTGGGCCTCATTTGGACCTGGTGACTCTGGTCCCTACGTGGGCAACATCGGGACATGGTTCCACATAATGGTCTGCAGGTTGGCCTCTTCTTGACCTGGTAGTTCTGGTCCCTACCTGGGCATCATCGGGACACGGTTCCTCTGCATGGCCTGCAGGTTGGCGTCACCAGGACCTGGTGAGTGGGCTTGCCACCTGGGCCTCACCCATACCTGGTGACACAGGTCCCACGTGGGCCTCACTTGGACCTGGTGAATCTGGTCCTAACCTGGTCCTCACCCGGAACTGGTAACTCTTGGCACCACCTGGGAATCACCTGGACCTGGTGAATCTGGTCCCCATCTGGGCCTCACCCAGTCCTGGTAACTTTGTTCCCCACCTGGACCTGATTGCTGTGGACTCCTTCTTGGCCTCACCTGAAAATTGTGACTCTGCTCCTAACTGGGCCTCACCCAGATCTGGTGACTCTGGTCCTCACCTGTGGACCATTATGACCTGGATACTCTGTTCCACACCTGAACCTCACCTGGACATGATGACTCTGGAGCCCTCTGGGCCTCACCCTGACATGGTGACTCTGGTCCCCATCTGGAGGTCCCCTAGACCAGGTGAATTTGATACTCCTCTAGGCCTCAACTACACCTAGTGACTCTGGTCATCATCTGGGCCTCACCTGGACCTAGTGAATATTCTCCCCACCTGCGCCTCGATGGACCTGGTGACTCTGGTTGTACCTGGGCATCATTGGGACATGGTTACTGTATTACCCACTGGGACTGACCTGATCCTGGTAACTCTGGTCCTGACTTTGGCCTCTTCTGTAAGAGGTGACTCTGTGTCCACCTGGGCCTCACCTGTGCCTGGTGACTCTGATCCTAAGCATGGCCTCCCCTGACCTGGTGACTGTGGTTCCCATCGGGACCTCACCTGGACCTCATGTCTCCAGTTACACTTGGGCCTCACCAGGACCTGGTGTCTCTGGTACCCACCTGGGTAGCATCACGATATGGTTACACTGTTCACTAACACTCATCCAGCCGGACCTAATAACTCTGGTCTTCACCTGGGGCACACCAGGACATGGTGACACTGGTTCCCATCTGGGTCTCACCTGGAAATGGTGAGTCGGATTCCCACCTGGTCCTCACCTGTAACTGGTGATCCTCGTTCCCACATGGACATCATGTGGACCTGGTGGCTGCAGTGTTTCAAGCTTCTCATGTACCTCGTGTCTCTGGTCCCCACCGGGGCCTCACCGGGACCGGGTGAGTGTGATTGCCACCTGCACCTCACATGGACCTGGTGATTCTGGTCTGCACCTGAGACTACCCTGGATCTGGTGCCTGTGGTCCCCACCTTGGCTTCACCTGGATTTGGGGACTCCGGTCCCCATCTAGGCCTCACCTGGCCCTGTTGACCATGGTCCTCAACTGTGCAAAATTGGTAACCGGAGACTGTGTTCCACAACAGGACCTCACCTGGACCAGGTGACACTGGTCCCACTCTGGGTCTCACCGTGCCATAGTGACTGTGAACCCCACTTTGGCCTGAGTTGGACCTGCTGACCCTGGTTGCCACCTGGGCCTGACCTCGAACTGTTGACTCTGGTTCTTTCAAGGGCCTTCCCTGGACCTGGTGATCCTGGTCGGACCTGGGCCACACCTGGACGTGGTGACTCCTGTCACCAATGGGTAGTCACCTGGACCTGCTTACTGTGTTCCACACCTGAGCCTCAAGTAGACCTGTTGACCATGGTCCCCAAGCCGGCCTCACATGGACCTGTTGCCTCTGATCCCCACCGGGTCCTCACGTGTACCTGGTAACTCTGGTCCTCACCTGGGACAGATCTGGACCTAGTGACTCTGGTCCCCATCTGGGCTTCACATGGATCTGGTGACTCTGGTCCCCACCTGGACTTTACCTGGATCTGGTGACTCTGGACTCCACCTGGACCTCTCCTGGACCTCGTGACTCTCTTTCCAACATGGACCTCACCTGGATCTGGTGACTCTGGTCCTCAGTTTGGACTCACCTGGACCTGGTATCTCTCGTCCCCACTTGGACCTAACTCAGAACTGCTGAATCTTGCCCCACCTAGGCCGCACCCAGACCTGGTGACCCTTGTCCCCAGCTATGCCTGAATACGCCCTGATGAATCTGGTCCTCACGTGGGCCTCACATGGTCCTGGGACTCAGCTGGATAGAGTGGCTCTGGTTCCCACAAGGGGCTCACCTGATACTGCTGAATGTGGTCTTATTCTATGCCTCAATAGGACCTAGTGATTCTGTTCCCCATCTGGGCCTGCATGGCCCTAGTGACTCTGGTCCTCACCCAGGCGTCACTGGGACCTGGATACTCTATTCCACACCTGGGCCTCACTTTGACCAGGGACCTCTGGTCCCATTCTGGGCCTCAAACTAAACTGGTTACTCTGGTTCCCCCTCTGGCCCTCACCCTGACCTGGTGACTCTGGTCACCCGTTGGGCTTCACTTGGGCCTGGAGAATCTGGTCCTTATCTGTTCCGCACCTGGATCTGGTGACTGGTCGCGACCTTGGCCTCACCTGGACTTGGTGAATCCTGTTGCCACCTGCGCCTCACCTGGACCTTGCGACTGTGGTCCCACCTGGACCTCACCTGGATCTCTTGGCTCTGGTTCCCATATGGGGCTTTCCTTGACTTGGTTCCTGTGGTCTCCATCTTGCCTCACATGGAACACAATGACTCTGATCCATATTTGGGCCTTTCTTGGACCTGTTGACTCAGGTCCTTACCTGGGCATTATTGGGACGTGGATACTCTCTTATATACCTGGGCCTCACCTGGACCTGGTGACTGTTGTCCCACCTGTGCCTCACCTGGTCGAGGTGACTGGTTCCCACAAGGACCTCACATGGACCTGGTGACTCAGGTCCTTATATGGGCATCATGGGACCTGGTTTCTCAGTTCCACATCGGGGCCTCACCTGGACCTAGTGATTCTCGTCCCCCTCTGCGCGTCACCCTGACATGGTGACTGTGGTCCCCACCTGGATATCACCAGAACCGGGTGCCTCTGGTCCCCCTCTGGGACTCACCCGGAGCTGGGGACTCTGGTGCTCAATTGGGCCTCAACAGGACCTGGTGAATCTACTCCTCACTTAGGCCTCGTCTGGACCTTGTGACTCTTTTCCCACCTGGCATCAATGGGACATGTTTACTCTCTTCCCCACCTGGGCCTCACCTGGACATGATAACTTTGCTCCATACTTTGGCCTCAACTGGTCCTGAGTACTCTGGTCCCCCCACCTAGGCCTCAATCTGGTCCTGATAACTGTGGTCCCCACCTGGGTCTCACCTGGACCTCGTGACTCTCGTTCCCACATGAACCACACCTGGCCCTGGTGACAGTGGTGTTCTGGTAGACTCACATTTACATGGTGACTCTGGTCCCCGCTAGGGCCTCACGTCGATCTGGTGACTTTGGCCTGCAGGTTTGCCTCACCTGGACCTGGTGAGTGGGGTTGCCACCTGGGCCTCATCCATACCTGGTGACTCAGGTCCCCACGTGGGCCTCTTGGACCTGGTGAATCTGGTCCTTACCTGGTCCTCTCCCAGACCAGGGGACTCTGGTCACCACCTGGGCCTCACCTGGACCTTGTCAATCTGGTCCTCATCTGGGCCTCACCCAGTCTTGGTGACTTTGTTCCCCACCGGGACCTGATTGCTGTGGACTCTTTCTAGGCCTCACCTGGAACTGGTGACTCTGATCCTATCTGCGTGTCACCCTGACCTGGTGACTCTGGTCCACACCTGGGCATCATTGGTACCTGGTGACTCTGTTCCACACCTGAGCCTCACCTGGACATGATGACTCTGGAACCTTTCTGTGTCTCACCCTGACCTGGTGACTCTGGTCCCCAACTGGATGTCATCTGGACCAGGTGATTCTGGTACCCCTCTAGCCCTCAACCTGATCTGGTGACTCTGGTCCTCAACTGGGCCTCACCTGGACCTAGTGAATATGCTCCATCTGTGCCTCATTTGGACCTGGTGACTCTGGTCCGTACCTGGGCATCATCGGGACATGGTTACATTGCATGGCCTGCAGGTTGGCCTCACCTGGACCTGGTAAATTTGGTTCCTACCTGGGCATCATCAGGACATGTTCCACTGCATGGCCTGCAGGTTGGCCTCACCTGGACCTGAGAACTCTAGTCCCTACATCGGCATCATCGGGACATGTTTCCTCTGCATGGCCTGCAGGTTGGCCTCACCTGGACCTGGTGAGAGGGGTTGTCATTTGGGCCTCACACATGCCTGGTGACACAGGGCCCCACGTGGGCCTCACTTGGACCTGGTGAATCTGGTCCTTACCTGGTCCTCACCCGGAACTCGTAACTCTGTTCACCACCTGGGAATCACCTGGACCTTGTGAATCTGGTCCCCATCTGGGCCTCACCCAGTCCTCGGGACTTTGTACCCCACCTGGACCTGATTGCTGTGGACTCTTTCTTGGCCTCACCTGGAACTGGTGACTCTGATCCTATCTGCGGTTCACCCAGACCTGGTGACTCTGGTCCTCACCTGGGCATCATTGGTACCTGGTGACTCTGTTCCACACCTGAGCCTTACCTGGACATGATGACTCTGGAACCTTTCTGGGCCTCACCCTGACATGGTGACTCTGGTCCCCATCTGGATGTCACCTGGACCGGGTGATTCTGGTACCCCTCTAGGCCTCAACCAGATCTGGTGACTCTGGTCCTCAACTGGGCCTCCTGGGATCTAGTGATCATGCTCCCCACCTGCGCCCCATCTGGACCTGGTGACTCTGGTTCTACCTGGGCATCATCGGGACATGGTTACTCTATTCCCCTCTCGGACTGACCTGATCCTGGTAACTCTGGTCCCGACTTTGGCCTCTTCTGTACCAAGTGACTCTGGCTCCACCTCGGCCAGACCTGTAACTGGTGACTCTGATCATAAGCATGGCCTCACCTGACCTGGTGACTGTGGTTCCCATCGGGACCTCACCTGGACCTCATGTGTCTGGTCCCACCTGGGCCTCACCAGGACCTGGTGTCTCTGGTACCCACCTGGGTAGCATCAGGATATGGTTACACTGTACACTAACATTGACCCAGCCGGACCTATCAACTCTGGTCTTCACCTGGGGCACTCCTGGACATGGTGACACTGGTTCCCACCTGGGTCTCACCTGGACATGGTGAGTCTGAAACCCACCTGGGCCTCACCTGTAACTGGTGATTATCGTTCCCACATGGACATAATGTGGACCTGGTGGCTGCAGTGTTTCTAGCTTCTCATGCACCTCGTGACTCTGGTCCCCACCAGGGACTCACCGGGACCTGGTGAGTGTGGTTGCCACCTGCACCTCACCTGGACCTGGTGATTCTGGTCTGCACCTGAGACAAACCTGGAGCTAGTGACTGTGGTCCCCACCTTGGCTTCACCTGGATTTGGGGACTCCAGTCCCCATCTGGGCCTCACCTGGCCCTGTTGAACCAGGTCCTCAACTGGGCAAAATTGGGACCCAGAGACTGTGTTCCACAACTGGACCTCACCTGGACCAGGTGACTCTGGTCCCCCTCTGGGTCTCACCGTGCCCTAGTGACTGTGAACCCCACTTTGGCCTGACTTGGACCTGCTGACCCTGGTTGCCACCTGGGCCTGACCTCGAACTGTTGACTCTGGTACTTTCAAGGGCCTCCACTGTACCTGGTGATCCTGATCCCCACTTGCGCCTTACCTGGACGTGGTGACTCTTCTCACCACCGGGACTCACCTGGACCTGGTTACTGTGTTCCACACCGGGGCCTCAAGTAAACCTGTTGATCATGGTCCCCAAGCTGGCCTCACATGGACCTGTTGCCTCTGATCCCCGCCGGGGAATCACGTGTACGAGGTAACTCTGGTCCTCACCTGGGCCTCATCTGGACCTAGTGACTCTGGTCCCCACCTGGGCTTCACCTGGATCTGGTGACTCTGGTCCCCACCTGGACTTCAACTGGATCTGGTGACTCTGGTCCCCTTCTAGACCTCTCCTGGACATGGTGACTTTCTTTCCAACATGGACCTCACCTGGATCTGGTGACTCTGGTACTCAGTTTGGCCTCACCTGGACCTGGTGTCTCTCGTCCCCACTTTGACCTAACTCAGAACTGCTGAATCTTGCCCCACCTAGGCCGCCCCCAGACCTGGTGACTCTTGTCCCCAGCTATGCCTCAATTCGACCTGATGAATCTGGTCCTCACGTGGGCCTCACATGGACCTGGGACTCACCTGGATAGAGTGTCTCTGGTTCCCACAAGGGGCTCACATGATACTGTTGACTGTGGTCTTATTCTATGCCTCACCGGGACCTAGTGATTCTGTTCCCCATCTGGCCCTGCATGGCCCTAGTGACCTTGGTCCTCACCCAGGCATCATTGGGACCTGTATACTCTATTCTACAACTGGGTCTCACTTTGTCCAGGAAACTCTGGTCCCATTCTGGTCCTCAAACTAAACTGGTTACTCTGGTTCCGCCTCTGGGACTCACCCTTACCTGGTGACTCAGGTCACCCCTTGGGCTTCAATTAGGCCTGGTGAATCTGGTCCTTAGCTGGTCCGCACCTGTATCTGGTGACTGGTCGCCACCTGGGTCTCACCTGGACTTGGTGAATCCTGTTGCCACCTGCGCCTCCCCTGGATCTTGTGACTGTGGTCCTACCTGGACCTCACCTGGATCTGGTTGCTCTGGTTCCCATATGGGGCTCTCCTGAATCTGGTCCGTGTTGTCTCCATCTGGCCTCACCTGTAACACAATGTCTCTGATCCATATTTGGGCCTCTCCTGGACCTGATGACGCTGGTCCTTACCTGGGCATCACTGGGACCTGGATACACTCTTATATATCTTGGCCTCACCTGGACCTGGTGACTATGGTCCCACGTGGGCCTCACCTGGACGAGGTGACTGGTTCCCACAGGGACCTCAACTGGACCTGGTGACTCAGGTCCATATATGGGCATCTATCGACCTGGTTTCTCAGTTCCACATCGGGGCCTCACCTGGACCTAGTGATTCTCGTCCCCTCTGGGCCTCACCCTGACGTGGTGACTCTGCTTACCCCTGGATATCACCAGAACCGGGTGACTCTGGTCCCCCTCTGGGACACACCCGGAGCTGGGGACACTGGTCCTCAGCTAGGCCTCAACAGGACCTGGTGAATCTCCTCCTCACTTAGGCCTCGTCTGGACCTTGTGACTCTTTTCCCACCTGGCATCAATTGGACATGGTTACTCTGTTCCCCACCTGGGCCTCACCTGGATATGATAACTTTGCTCCACACTTTGGCCTCAACTGGTCCTGATGAATCCGGTCCCCCAACCTAGGCCTCAATCTGGAACTGGTGACTGTGGTCCCCACCTGGGTCTCACCTGGACCTGGTGACTCTCGTTCCCACTTGAAACACACCTGGCCCTGTTGACTGTGGTGTTCTTGTAGACTCACATTTACCTGTGACTCCGGTCCCCACTAGAGCCTCACCTGGATATGGTGACTCTGGCCTGCAGGTTGGCCTCACCTGGTCCTGGTGAGTGGGTTTGCCACCTGGGCCTCACCCATACCTGGTGACTCAGGTCTCCACGTGGCCCTTTGGACCTGGTGAATCTGTTACTTACCTGGTCTTCTCTCAGACCCGGGGACTCTGGTCAGCACCTGGGCCTCACCTGGACCTGCTCAATCTAGTCCCCATCTGGGCCTCACCCGGTCCTGGTGACTTTGTTCCGCACCTGGACCTGATTGCTGTGGACTCTTTCTTGGCCTCACCTGGAACTGGTGACTCTGATCCTGTGTGCGCGTCACCCAGACCTGGTGACTCGGGTCCTCACCTAGGCTCACCTGGCTAGGCTCATGAGATACTAGGTCCTCACCTAGTATCTTTGGTACTTGGTGACTCTGTTCCATACCTGAGCCTCACCTGGACATGAAGACTCTGGAACCTCTCTGGGCCTCGCCCTGACATGGTGACTCTGGACCCATCTGTATGTCACCTGTACCAGGTGATTCTGGTACCCCTCTAGGCCTCAACCAGATCTGGTGACTCCGGTCCTCAACTGGGCCTCACCTGGACCTAGTGAATATGCTCCATCTGGGCCTCATTTGGGCCTGGTAATCTGGTCCCTACCTGGGCATCATCGGGATATGGTTCCACTGCATGGCCTGCAGGTTGGCCTCAGCTCGACGTGGTATCACTCGTCCCTACCTGGGCATCATCGGGACATGTTTCCTCTGCATGGCCTGCAGGTTGGCCTCACCTGGACCTGGTGAGTGGGGTTGTCAACTGGGCCTCACCCTTACCTGGTAACACAGGTCCCCACCTGGGAATCACCTGGGCCTGGTGAATCTGGTCCTTACCTGGTCCTCACTCAGTCCTGGTGACTTTGTTCCCCACCTGGACCTGATTGCTTTGGACGCCTTCTTGGCCTCACCTGGAACTGGTGACTCTGATCCTAACTGGGCCTCACCCAGATCTGCTGACTCTGGTCCTCACCTGTGGATCAATACGACCTGGATACTCTGTTCCACACCTGAGCCTCACCTGGACATGATGACTCTGGATCCACTCTGGGCCTCCCTCTGACATGGAGACTCTGGTCCCCATCTGGATGTCACATAGACCAGGTGAATCTGGTACCCCTCTAGGCCTCAACCAAACCTGGTGACTCTAGTCCTCAACTGGACCTCACCGAGACCTAGTGAATATGCTCCCCAACTGCGCCTCATCTGGACATGGTGACTCTGTTTCTACGTGGGCATCATCGGGACATTATTACTCTAATCCCCACTGGGAGTGACCTGATCCTGGTAACACTATTCCTGACTTTGTCATTTTCTGTACCAGGTGACTCTGGCTCCACCTGGGCCTCACCTGTAACTGGTGACTCTGATCCTAAGCATGGCCTCACCTGACCTGGTGACTGTGGTTCCCATCGGGACCTCACCTGGACCTCATGTCTCTGGTCCCAACTGGGCCTCACCAGGAGCTGGGGACACTGGTCCTCAACTGGGCGTTAACAGGACCTGGTGAATCTACTCCTCACTTAGGCCTCATCTGTACCTTGTGACTCTTTTCCCACCTGGCATCAATGGGACATGGTTACTCTGTTCCCTACTTGGGCCTCACCTGGACATGATAACTTTGCTCCACTCTTTGGCCTCAACTGATCCTGATGAATCGGGTCCCCCCACCTAGGCCTCAATCTGGCCCTGGTGACTGTGGTCCCAAACTGGTCTCACCTGGACCTGGGGACTCTCGTTCCCGCATGAACCACACCTGGACCTGGTGACTGTGGTGATCTTGTAGACTCACATTTACCTGGTGACTCCGGTCCCCATTAGGGCCTCACCTGGATCTGGTGACTCTGGCCTGCAGGTTGGCCTCACCTGGACCTGGTGAGTGGGGTTGCCACCTGGGCCTCACCCATACCTGGTGACTCAGTCCCCACGTGGGCCTCTTGGACCTGGTGAATCTGGTCCTTACCTGGTCCTCTCCCAGACCCGGGGACTCTGGTCACCACCTGGGCCTCACCTGGACCTGGTGAATCTGGTCCCCATCTGGGCCTCACCCAGGCCTGGTGACTTTGTTCCCCACCTGGATCTGATTGCTGTGGACTCTTTCTTGGCCTCACCAGGAACTGGTGAATCTGATCCTATCTGCGCGTCTCCCAGACCGGGTGACTCTGGTCCTCACCTGGGCATTATTGGTACCTGGTGACTGTGTTCCACACCTTAGGCTCACCTGGACATGATGACTCTGGAACCTCTCTGGGCCTCACCCTGACATGGTGACTCTGGTGCCCATCTGGATGTCACCTAGACCAGTTGAATCTTTTACCCCTCTAGGTCTCAAATAGACCTGGTGACACTGGTCCTCAACTGGGTGTCACCGAGACCTAGTGAATATGCTCCCCACCTGCGCCTCATCTGGACCTGGTGACACTGGGTCTACCTGGGCATCATCGGGACATGGTTACTCTGTTCCCCACTGGGACTGACCTGATCCTGGTAACTCTGGTCCTGACTTTGGCCTCTTCTGTAAGAGGTGACTCTGTCTCCACCTGGGCCTCACCTGTACCTGGTGACTCTGATCCTAAGCATGGCCTCACCTGACCTGGTGACTGTGGTTCCCATCGGGACCTCACCTGGACCTCATGTCTCCAGTTACACTTGGGCCTCACCAGGACCTGGTGTCTCTGGTACCCACCTGGGTAGCATCAGGATATGTTTACACTGTTCACTAACACTCATCCAGCCGGACCTAATAACTCTGGTCTTCACCTGGGGCACACCAGGACATGGTGACACTGGTTCCCATCTGGGTCTCACCTGGACATGGTGAGTCGGATCCCCACCTGGTCCTCACCTGTAACTGGTGATCCTCGTTCCCACATGGACATCATGTGGACCTGGTGGCTGCAGTGTTTCAAGCTTCTCATGTACCTCGTGTCTCTGGTCCCCACAGGGACCTCACCGGGACTGGGTGAGTGTGGTTGCCACCTGCACCTCACATGGACCTGGTGATTCTGGTCTGCACCTGAGACTACCCTGGATCTGGTGCCTGTGGTCCCCACCGTGGCTTCACCTGGATTTGGGGACTCCGGTCCCCATCTGGGCCTCACCTGGCCCTGTTGACCATTGTCCTCAACTGTGCAAAATTGGTACCCGGAGACTGTGTTCCACAACTGGACCTCACCTGGACCAGGAGACTCTGGTCCCACTCTGGGTCTCACCGTGCCCTAGTGACTGTGAACCCCACTTTGGCCTGACTTGGACCTGCTGACCCTGGTTGCCACCTGGGCCTGACCTCGAACTGTTGACTCTGGTTTTTTCAAGGGCCTTCCCTGGACCTGGTGATCCTGGTCGGACCTGGGCCACACCTGGACGTGGTGATTCCTGTCACCAATGGGTAGTCACCTGGACCTGCTTACTGTGTTCCACACCTGGGCCACAAGTAGACCTGTTGACCATGGTCCCCAAGCCGGCCTCACATGGACCTGTTGACTCTGATCCCCACCGGGTCCTCACGTGTACCTGGTAACTCTAGTCCTCACCTGGGCCTCATCTGGACCTAGTGACTCTGGTCCCCATCTGGGCTTCACATGGATCTGGTGACTCTGGTCCCCACCTGGACTTCACCTGGATCTCGTGACTCTGGACTCCACCTGGACCTCTCCTGGACCTCGTGACTCTCTTTCCAACATGGACCTCACCTGGATCTGGTGACTCTGGTCCTCAGTTTGGCCTCACCTAGACCTGGTGTCTCTCGTCCCCACTTGGACCTAACTCAGAACTGCTGGATCTTGCCCCACCTAGCCCGCACCCAGAGCTGGTGACTCTTGTCCCCAGCTATGCCTGAATACGCCGTGATGAATCTGGTCCTCACGTGGGCCTCACATGGTCCTGGGATTCAGCTGGATAGAGTGGCTCTGGTTCCCACAAGGGGCTCACCTGATACTGCTGAATGTGGTCTTATTCTATGCCTCACTAGGACCTAGTGATTCTGCTCCCCATCTGGGCCTGCATGGCCATAGTGACTCTGGTCCTCACCCAGGCGTCCCTGGGACCTGGATACTCTATTCCACACCTGGGCCTCACTTTGACCAGGGACCTCTGGTCCCATTCTGGGCCTCAAACTAAACTGGTTACTCTGGTTCCCCCTCTGGGCCTCACCCTGCCCTGGTGACTCTGGTCACCCGTTGGGCTTCACTTGGGCTTGGAGAATCTTGTCCTTATCTGTTCCGCACCTGGATCTGGTGACTGGTCGCCACCTTGGCCTCACCTGGACTTGGTGAATCCTGTTGCCACCTGCGCCTCACCTGGACCTTGCGACTGTGGTCCCACCTGGACCTCACCTGGACGAGGTGACTGGTTCCCACAGACACCTCACCTGGACCTGGTGACTCAGGTCCTCATATGGGCATCATGGGACCTGGTTTCTCAGTTCCACATCGGGGCCTCCCCTGGACCTAGTGATTCATGTCCCCCTCTGGGCCTCACCCTGACGTGGTGACTCCGGTCCCCACCTGGATATCACCAGAACCGGGTGACTCTGGTCCCCCTCTGGGACTCACCCGGAGCTGGGGACACTGGTCCTCAGCTGGTCCTCAACAGGACCTGGTGAATCTACTCCTCACTTAGGCCTCGTCTGGACCTTGTGACTCTTTTCCCATCTGGCATCAATGGGACATGGTTACTCTGTTCCCCACCTTGGCCTCACATGAACATGATTACTTTTATCCACACTTTGGCCTCAACTGATCCTGATGACTCTGGTCCCCCCACCTAGGCCTCAATCTGGACCAGGTGACTGTGGTCCCCACCTGGGTCTCACCTGGATCTCGTGACTCTCGTTCCCACATGAACCACACCTGTACCTGGTGACTGTGGTGTTCTTGTAGACTCACATTTACCTGGTGACACCGGTCCCCACTAGGGCCTCACCTGGTTCTACAGACTGTGGCCTGTCGGTTGGCCTCATCTGGACCTGGTGAGTGGGGTTGCCACCTGAGGTTCACCTATACCTGGTGACTCAGGAACACACGTGGTCCTCCTTGACCTGGTGAATCTGGTCCTTACATGGTCCTCTCCCAGACCCAGGGACTCTGGTCACCACCTGGGCCTCACCTGGACCTGGTGAATCTCTTCTCCATCTGGGCCTCACCCAGTCTTGGTGACTTTGTTCCACACCTGGACCTGATTGCTTTGGACTCTTACTTGGCCTCACCTGGAACTGGTGACTCTTATCCTCTCTGCGCGTGACTCAGGCCTGTTGACTCTGGTCCTCACCTGGGCATCATTGGTACCTGGTGACTCTGTTCCACACCTGAGCCTCACCTGGACATGATGACTGTGGAACCACTCTGGGCCTCACCCTGACCTGGTGACTCTGGTCCCCATCTGGATGTCACCTGGACCAGGGGATTCTGGTACCCCTCTAGGCCTCAACCAGATCTGGTTTCTCTTGTCCTCAACTGGGCCTCGGTTGGTCCTAGTGAATATGCTTCATCTTGGCCTCATTTGGACCTGGTTACTCTGGTCCCTACCAGGGCATCATGGGGACCTATTTCTACTGCATGGCCTGCAGGTTGGCCTCACCTGGACCTGGTAACTCTGGTCCCTACCTTGGCATTATTGGGACCCGGTTGCTTTGCATGGCCTGCAGGTAGGCCTCACCTGGAACTGTTGATTGGGGTTGCCTCTTGGGCCTCACCCATACCTGGTGACACAGGCCCCTACGTGGGCCTCACTTGGACCTGGTGTATCTGGTAATTCTGCTCACCACCTGGGGATCACCTGGACCTGGTGAATCTGGTAACTCTGGTCACCACCTGGGAATCACCTGGACCTGGTGAATCTGTGTCCCCATCTGGGCCTCACCCAATCCTGGTGACTTTTTTCCCCACCTGGCCCTGATTGCTGTGGACTCCTTCTTAGCCTCACCTGGAACTGTTGACTCTGATCCTAACTGGGCCTCACCCAGATCTGTTGACTCTGGTCCTCACCTGTGGATCATTATGACCTGGATACTCTGTTCCACACCTGAGACTCACCTGGACATGATGACTCTGGATCTCCTCTGGTCCTCTCCCTGACATGGTGAATCTGGTCCCCATCGGGACGGCACCTAGACCAGGTGAATCTGGTACCCCTCTAGGCCTCAACTAGACCTGGTGACTCTGGTCCTCTACTGGGCCTCAACGGGACGTAGTGAATATGCACCCCAACTTCGCCTCATCTGGACATGGTGACTCTGGCTCCACCTGGGCCTCACCTGTAACTGGTGACTCTGATCCAAAGCATGGCCTCTCCTGACCTGGTGACTGTGGTTCCCATCGGGACCTCACCTGGACCTCATGTCTCTGGTCCCACCTGGGCCTCACCAGGACCTGGTGTCTCTGGTACCCACCTCGGTAGCATCAGGATATGGTTAGACTGTTCACTAACAGTGACCCAGCCGGACCTATTAACTCTGGTCTTCACCTGGGCCACACCTGGATGTGCTGACACTCGTTCCCACCTGGGTCTCACCTGGAAATGGTGAGTCAGATACCCACCTGGTCCTAACCTATAACTGTTGATTCTCGTTCCCACATGGACATCATGTGGACCTGGTGGCTGCGGTGTTTCTAGTTTGTCATGTACCTCGTGACACTTGTCCCCACCAGGGCCTCACCGGGACCTGGTGAGTGTGGTTGCCACCTGCACCTCACCTGGACCTGGTGATTCTGGTCTGCACCTGAGACTACCCTGGATCTGGTGACTGTGGTCCCCACCTGGGCTTCACCTGGATTTGGGGACTCTCGTCCCCATGTGAGGCTCACCAGGCCCTGTTGACCAAGGTCCTCAACTGGGCAAAATTGGGACGCGGTGTCTGTGTTCCACAACTGGACCTCATCTGGACTACGTGACTCTGGTGCCCCTCTGGGTCTCAACATTCCCTAGTGACTGTGAACCCCACTTTCCCCTGACTTAGATCTGCTGACCCTGGTTGAAACCTGCGCCTGAACTCGAACTGTTGACTCTGGTTCTTTCAAGGGCCTCCCCTGTACCTGGTGATCGTGGTCCGAACCTGGGCCTCACCTGGACGTGGTGTCTCTTGTCACCATGGGTACTCACCTGGACCTGCTTACTGTGTTCCACACCTGGGCCTCAAGTAGACCTGTTGACCATGGTCTCCAAGCCGGCCTCACATGGACCTGTTGCCTCTGATCCCCACCGGGGCCTCACGTGTACCTTGTAACTCTGGTCCTCACCTGGGCCTCATCTGGACCTAGAGACTCTGGTCCCCACCTGGGCTTCACCTGGATCTGGAGACTCTGGTCCCCATCTGGACTTCACCTGGATCTGGTGACTCTGGTCCCAATCTGGACCTCTCCTGGACTTGGTGTCTCTCTTGCCCACTTTGACCTAACTCAGAACTGCTGAATCTTGCCCCACCTATTACGCACCCAGACTTAGTGACTCTTGTCCCTAGCTATTCCTCAATTCGACCTGATGAATCTGGTCCTCACGTGGACCTCACATTTACCTGGGACTCAGCTGGAAAGAGTGGCTCTGGTTCCCACTAGGGGCTCACCTGATACTGCTGAATGTGGTCTTATTCTATGCCTCACCAGAAACTAGTGATTCTGTTCCCCATCTGGGCCTGCATGTCCTTAGTGACTCTGGTCCTCACTGAGACATCATTGGGACCTGGATACTCTATTCCACACCTGGGCCTCACTTTTACCAGGAACCGCTGGTCCCATTCTGGGCCTCAAACTAAACTGGTTACTCTGGTTCCCCCTCTTAACCTCACCCTTACCTGGTGACTCTGGTCACCCCTTGGGCCTCCCCTGGGCCTGGTGACTCTGGCCTGCAGGTTGGCCTCACCTGGACTTGATTAGTGGGATGCCACCTGGGCCTCACCCATACCTGGTGACTCAGGTCCCCACATGGGCCTCTTGGACCTGGTGAATCTGGCCCTTACATGGACTTCTCCCAGACCCGGGGAATCTGGTCACAACATGGGCCTCACCTGGACCTGGTGAATCTGGTCCCCATCTGGGCCTAACCCAGTCCTGGTGACTATGTTCCCCAACTGGACCTGATTGCTCTGGACTCTTTCTTGCCCTCACCTTGAACTGGTGACTCTGATCCGATCTGTGCGTCACCCAGACCTGGTGACTCTCGTCCTCACCTGGGCATCATTGGTACCTGGTTACTCTGTTCCACACCTGAGCCTCACCTGGACATGATGTCTCTGGGACCTCTCTGGGCCTCACCCTGACCTGGTGATCTGGTCCCCTTCTGGATGTCACCTGGACCAGGTGATTCTGGAACCCCTCTAGGCCTCAACCAGATCTGGTGACTCTTGTCCTCAAGTGGGCCTCACCTGGACCTAGTGACTATGCTCCATCTGGGCCTCATTTGGACCTGGTGACTCTGGTCACTCACTGGGCATCATCTGGAAATGGTTCCACTGCATGACCTGCTGGTTTGCCTCACCTGGACCTGGTAACTCTGGTCCCTACCTGGGCATCATCGGGACATCTTGACCTGGTGAGTGGGATTCTCACCTGGATCTTACCCATGCCTGGTGACACAGGTCCCACGTGGGCCTCCCTTGGACCTGGTGAATGTGGTCCTTACCTAGTCCTCACCCGGAACTGGTAAATCTGGTCACCACCTGGGCATCAACTAACCTGGTGACTTTGTTCCCCACGTGGACCTGATTGCTCTGGACACCTTCTTGGCCTTACCTGGAAGTGGTAACTCTGATCCCAACTGGGCCTCTCTCAGATCTGGTGACTCTGGTCCTCACCTGGGCCTCATCTGGACCTAGTGACTAAGGTCCCCACCTGGGCTTCAACTGGATCTGTTGACTCTGGTCCCACCTGGATTTCACCTGGAACTGGTGACTCTGGTCCATACCTGAACCTCTCCTGGACCTGGTGACTCACTTTCCAACATGGACCTCACTTGGATCTGGTGACTATGGTCCTCAGTTTGGCCTCACCTGGACCTGGTGTCTCTCGTCCCCACTTTGACCTAACTCAGAACTGCTGATCTTGCCCCACCTAGGCCGCACACAGACATGGTGACTCTTGTCCCCAGCTATGCCTCAATTCGACCTGATGAATCTGGTCCTCACGTGGGCCTCCATGGACCTGGGACTCAGCTGGATAGAGTGGCTCTGGTTCCCACAAGGGGCTCACCTGATACTGCTGACTGTGGTCTTATTCTATGCCTCACCAGGACCTAGTGATTCTGTTCCCCATCTGGGCCTGCATGGCCCTAGTAACTCTTTACCTCACCCAGGCATCATTGGGATCTGGATACTCTATTCCACATCTGCGCCTCACTTTCACCAGGGACCTAGGGTCCCATTCTGGGCCTCAAACTAAACTGGTTATTCTGGTTCCCCCTCTGGGTGTAACCCCTACCTGGTGACTCTGGTCACCCCTTGGGCTTCACTTGGGCCTGGTGAATCTGGTCCTTAGCTGTTCCGCACCTAAATCTGGTGACCGGTCGCTACCTGGGCCTCACCTGGATTTGGTGAAACCTGTTGCCACCTGCGCCTCTTCTGGACCTAGTGACTGTGGTCCCACCCAGACATCACCTGGATCTGGTGGCTCTGGTTCCTATTTGGGGCTCTCCTGGACCTGGTTCCTGTGGTCTCCATCTGGCCTCACCTGGAACACAATGACTCTGTTCCATATTTGCCCTCTGCTGGACCTGTTGACTCTGGTACTTACCTGGGCATCATTGGGACCTGGGAACACTCTTATATACCTGGACCTCACCTGGACCTGGTGACTGTGGTCCCACCTGTGCCTCACCTGCATGAGGTGACTGGTTCCCACAGGGACCTCACCTGGATCTGGTGACTCAGGTCCTCATATGGACATTATGGGACCTGGTTTCTCAGTTCCCCATCGGGGCCTGCCCTGGACCTAGTGATTCTCGTCCCACTCTGGGCCTCACTCTGACGTGGTGACTCTGGTCCCCACCTGGATATCACCAGAACCGGGTAACTCTGGTCCCCCTCTGGGCCTCACCCGGAGCTGGGGACACTGGCACTCAACTGGGCCTCAACAGGACCTGGTGAATCTACTCCTCACTTAGGCCTCGTCTGGACCTTGTGACTCTTTTCCCACCTGGCATCAATGGGACTTGGTTACTCTCTTCCCCACCTGGGTTTCACCTCGACATGATAACTTTGCCCCACACTTTGGCTTCAACTGGTCATGATGACTCTGGTCTCCCCACCTAGGCCTCAATCAGGACCTGGTTACTGTGGTCCCCATCTGGGTCTCCCCTGACCTGGTGACTCTCGTTCCTACATGAACCACACCTAGACTTGGTGACTGTGGTATTCTTGTAGACTCACATTTCCCTGGTGACTCCGGTCCCCACTAGGGCCTCCCCTGGATCTGGTGACTCTGGCCTGCAGGTTGGCCTCACCTGGACTTGGTGAGTGGGGTTGACACCTAGGCGTCACCCATACCTGGTGACTCAGGTCCCCACGTGGACCTCTTGGACCTGGTGAATCTGGTCCTTACCTGACCTCCCCCAGACCAGGGACTCTGGTTACCACCTGGGCCTCACCTGGACCTGGTGATTATGGTCTCCATCTGGGCCTCACCCAGTCCTGGTGACTTTTTTCCCCACCTGGACCTGATTGCTGTGGACTCTTTCTTGGCCTCACCTGGAACTGGTGACTCTGATCCGATCTGTGCGTCACCCAGACCTGGTGACTCTTGTCCTCACCTAGGCATCATTGGACCTGGTGCCTCTGTTCCACACCTGAGCCTCACCAGGACATGATGACTCTGGAACCACTCTGGGCCTCACCCTGACCTGGTGACTCTTGTCCCTATCTGGATGTCACCTAGACCAGGTGAATCTGGTACCCCTCTAGGCCTCAACTAGACCTGGTGACACTGGTCCTCAACTGGGCCTCACCGAGACCTCGTGAATATGCTCCCCACCTGCACCTCCTCTGGACCTGGTGACTCTGGTTCTACCTGGGCATCATCGGGACATGGTTACTCTATTCCCCACTGGGACTGACCTGATTCTGGTAACTCTGGGCCTGACTTTGGCCTCTTCTGTACCAGGTGACTCTGGCTCCACCTGGGCTTCACCTGTAACTGGTGACTCTGACCCTAAGCATGGCCTCACCTGTCCTAGTGACTGTGGTTCCCATCGGGACCTCACCTGGACCTCATGTCTCTGTTCCCACCTGGGCCTCACCAGGACCTGGTGTCTCTGGTACCCACCTGGGTAGCATCAGGATATGGTTACAGTGATGACTAACAGTGACCCAGCTGGACATATTAACTCTGGTCTTCACCTGGGCCACACCTGTACATGGTGATTGTGGTATGCACCTGAGACTACCCTGGATCTGGTGACTGTGTTCCCCACCGGGGCTTCACCTGGATTTGGGGACTCCGGTCCCCATCTGGGCCTCACTTGGCCCAGTTGACCATGGTCCTCAACTGGGCAAAATTGGGACCCGGTGACTGTGTTCCACAACTGGACCTCAACTGGACCAGGAGACTCTGGTCCCCCTCTGGGTCTCACTGTGCCCTAGTGACTGTGAACCCCACTTTGGCCTGACTTGGACCTGCTGACACTGGTTTCCACCTGCGCCTGACCTCGAACTGTTTACTCTGGTTCTTTCAAGGGCCTCCCCTGTACCTGGTGATCCTGGTCCCCCCTGGGCCTCACCTGCACGTGATGACTCTTCTCACCACCGGGGACTCACCTGGACCTGCTTACTGTGTTCCACACCTGGGCCTCAAGTAGATCTGTTGACCATGGTCCCCAAGCCGGCCTCACATGGAACAGTTGCCTCTGATCCTCACCGGGGCCTCACGTGTACCTGGTAACTCTGGTCCTCACCTGGGCCTCATCTGGACCTAGTGACTCTGGTCCCAACCTGGGCTTCACCTGGATCTGATGACTCTGGTCCCCACCTGGACTTCACATGGATCTGGTGACTCTGGTCCCCACCTGGACCTCTCCTAGACCTGGTGACTCTCTTTCCAACATGGACCTTACCTGGATCTGGTGACTCTGGTCCTCAGTTTGGCCTCACCTGGACCTGGTGTCTCTCATCCCCACTTTCACCTAACTCAGAAGTGGTGAATATTGCCCCACCAGGGCGAACCCAGACCTGGTGACTCTTGTCCCCAGCTATGCCTCAATTCGACTTGATGAATCTGGTCCTCACGTGGGCCTCACATTGACCTGGGACTCAGCTGGATTGAGTGGCTCTGGTTTCGGTACGGGGCTCAAATGATACTGCTGACTGTGGTCTTATTCTATGCCTCAACAGGACCTAGTGATTCTGTTCCCCATCTGGGCCTGCATGGCCCTAGTGACTCTGGTCCTCACCCAGGCATTATTGGGACCTGGATACTCAATTCCACACCTGGGCCTCACTCTGACCAGGGAACTCTGGTCCCATTCTGGGCCTCAAACTAAACTGGTTACTCTGGTTCCCCTCTGTGCCTCACCCTTACCTGGTGACTCTGGTCACCCCTTGGGCTTCATTTGGGCCTGGTGAATCTGGTCCTTAGCTGGTCCGCACCTGGATCTGCTGACTGGTCGTCACCTGGACCCCACGTTTACTTGGTGAATCCTCTTGCCACCTGCGCCTCACCTGGACCTTGTGACTGTGGTCCCACCTGGACCTCAATTGGATCTGGTGGCTCTGGTTCCCACATGGGGCTCTCCTGGACCTGGTTCCTGTGGTCTCCCTCTGGCCTCACCTGGAACACAATGACTGTGATCCATATTTGGGCCTCTCCTGGACCTGTTGACTCTGGTCCTTACCTGGGCATCATTGGGACCTGGATACTCTTATATACCTGGGCCTCACCAGGACCTGGTGACTGTGGTCCCACCTGGGCCTCACCTGGACGGGGTGACTGGTTCCCACAGGGACCTCACCTGGACCTGGTGACTCAGGTCCTCATATTGGCATCATGGGACCTGGTTTCTCAGTTCCACATCGGGGTCTCACCTGGACCTAGTGATTCTCGTCCCATTATGGTCCTCACCCTGACGTGGTGACTCTGGTCCCCACCTGGATATCACCAGAACCGGGTGATTGGTCCCCCTCTGGGACTCACGCGGAGCTGGCGACACTGGTCCTCAACTGTGCCTCAACAGGACCTGGTGAATCTACTCCTCACTTAGGCCTCGTATGGACCTTGTGACTCATTTCCCACCTGGCATCAATGGAACAAGGTTACTCTAGTCCCCACCTGGACCTCACATGGACATGATAACTTTGCTCCACACTTCGGTCTCAACTGGTCTTGATGACCCTCGTCCCTCACCTAGGCCTCAATCTGGACCTGGTGACTGTGGTCCCACCTGGGTTTCACCTGGACCTGTTGACTCTCCTTGCCACATGAACCCCACCTGGACCTGGGGACTGTGGTGTTCTTTTTTTTTTTTTTTTATTTATGATAGTCACAGAGAGAGAGAGAGGCAGAGACACAGGCAGAGGGAGAAGCAGGCTCCATGCACCGGGAGCCTGACGTGGGATTCGATCCTGGGTCTCCAGGATCGCGCCCTGGGCCAAAGGCAGGCGCCAAACCCCGCGCCACCCAGGGATCCCGACTGTGGTGTTCTTGTAGACTCACATTTACCTGGTGACTGCGGTACCCACTAGGCCCTCACCTGGATCTGGTGACTCTGGCTTGCAGGTTGGCTCACCTGGACCTGGTGAGTGGGTTGCCACCTGGCTCACCCATACCTGATGACTCAGGAACCCACGTGGTTCTCTTGGACCTGGTGAATCTGGTCCTTACTGTCCACTCCCCGACCCGGGGATTCTGGTCACCTCCTGGGCCTCACCTGGACTGGTGAATCTCTACCCCATCTGGGCCTCAACCAGTCCTGGTGCGTTGTTCCCCACCAGGACCTGATTGCTTTGGACTTCTCCTTGGCCTCACCTGGAACTGGTGACTCTTATCCTCTCTGCGCGTGACTCAGGCATGGATACTCTGGTCCCCATCTGGATGTCACCTGGACCAGGTGATTCTGGTACCCCTCTCGGCCTCAACCAGTTCTGGTGACTCTGGTCCTCAACTGGGCCTCACCTGGACCTAGTGATATGCTCCATCTATTCCTCATTTGGACCTGTTGACTCTGGTCCCTATTGGGCATCATCGGGACATGGATCCACTGCATGGACTGTAGGTTGGCCTCAGCTGGACCTGGTAACTCTGGTCCCTACCTGGGCATCATCGGGACACGGTTCCTCTGCATGGCTTCCAGGTTGGCCTCACCTGGACTAGTGAGTGGGGTTGCCACCTGGGGCTCACCATACCTGGTGACACAGGTCCCACGTGGGCCTCACTTGGACGTGGTGAATCTGGTCCTTACCTGGTCCTCACCCGGAACTCCTAACTCGGGTTCACCACCTGGGAATCACTTGAACCTGGTTAATCTGGTCCCCATCTGGTCCTCATACAGTCCTGGTGACTTTGTCAACCCACCTGGACCTGATTGCTGTGGACTCCTTCTTGGCCTCACCTGGAACTGGTGACTCTTATCCTAAATGGGCCTCACCCAGATCTGGTGACTCTGGTCCTCACCTATGGACCATTAGGACCTGGATACTCGTTCCACACCTGAGCCTCACCTGGAAATGATGACTCTGGATCCACTGGGCCTCACCCTGACATGATGACTCTTGTCCCCATAGGATGTCACCTAGACTAGGGTGAATCTGGTATCCCTCTAGGACTCAACTTGACCTGGTGACTGGTCCTGAACTTGGCCTCACGGGGACCTAGTGAACATGCTCCCCACCTGCGCCTCATCTGGACCTGGTGACTCTGGTTCTACATGGGAATCACTGGGACCTGGATACTCTCTTATATACCTGGGCTCACCTGGACCTGGTGACTGTGGTCCCACCTGGGCCTCACCTGGACGAGGGACTGGTTCCCACAGGGACCTCACCTGGACCTGGTGACTCAGGTCCTCATATGGGCATCATGGGACCTGGTTTCTCAGTTCCACATCGGGGCCTCACCTGGACCTAGTGATTCTCGTCCCCCTCTGGGCCTACCCTGACGTGGGGACTCTGGTCACACCTGGATCACAGAACCGGGTGACACTGGTCCCCCTCTGGGACTCTCCCGGGCTGGGGACATGGTCCTCAGGTGGGCCTCAACAGGACCTGGTGAATCTACTCCTCACTTAGGCCTCGTCTGGACCTTGTGACTCTTTTCCCACCTGGCATCAATGGGACATGGTTACTCTTCCCATCTGGGCCTCACTTCGACATGATAACTTTGCTCCACACTTTGGTCTCAACTGTTCCTGATGACTCTGTTCCCCCCACCTAGGCCTCAATCTGGACCTGGTGACTGTGGTCCCCACCTGGGTCTCACCTGAACTGGTGACTCTCGTTCCACATGAACCCACCTGGACCTGGTGACTGTGTTTCTTGTAGACTCACATTTACCTGGTGACACTGGTCCCGACTAGGGCCTCACCTGGATCTGGTGACTCTGGCCTGCCGGTTGGCCTCACCTTGACCTGGGAGTGGAGTTGCCACCTGGGCCTCACACATAGCTGGTGACTCAATTCCCCTCGTGGGCCTCTTGGACTGGTGAATCTGGTTTACCTGGTCCTGTCCCAGACCCGGGGACTCTGGTCACCACCTGGGCCTACCTGGACCTGGTGAATCTGGTCCATCTGGGCCTCACCCAGTCTCGGGACTTTGTTCACCACCAGCACCTGATTGCTGTGGACTCTTTCTTGGCCTCACCTGGAACTGGTGACTCTGATCCTTCTGCGGGTCACCCAGACCTGGTGACTGTAGTCCTCACCTGGGCATCATGGTACCTGGGGACTCTGTTCCACACCTGAGCCTCACCTGGACATGATGACTCTGGAACCATTCTGGGTCTCATCCAGACTGGTACTCTGGTCCTCATCTGGATGTCACCTGGACCAGGTGTTTTTGTACCCCTCTAGGCCTCAACCATATCTGGTGTCTCTGGTCCTCAACTGGCCTCATGGGACCTAGTGATCATGCTGCCCACCTGCGCCCCATCTGGACCTGGTGACTCTGGTTCTACTGGGCATCATCGGGACATGGTTACTCTATTCCCCAGTGGGACTGACCTGATCCTGGTAACTCTGGTCCGGACTTTGGCCTCTTCTGTACCACGTGACTCTGGCTCCACCTGGGCACACCTGTAACTGGTGACTCTGATCCTAAGCATGGCCTCACCTGACCTGGTGACTGTGGTTCCCATGAGACCTCACCTGGACTTCATGTCTCTGGTCCACCTGGGCCTCACCAGGACCTGGTGTCTCTGTACCCACCTGGGTAGCATCAGGATATGGTTACACTGTACACTAACAGTGACCCAGCCGGACCTATTAACTCTGGTCTTCACATGGGCCACTCCTGCACATGGTGACACTGGTTCCCACCTGGGTCTCACGTGGACATGATGAGTCGTATCCCACCTGGGCCTCACCTGTCACTGCTGATTCTCGTTCCCACATGGAATCATGTGGACTTGGTGGCTGCAGTTTTCTAGCTTCTCATGTACCTCGTGACTATGGTCCCCACCAGGGCCTCACGGGACCTGGTGAGTGTGTTGCCACCTGCACCTCACCTGGACCTGGTGATTCTGGTCTGCACCTGAGACAAACCTGGAGTTGGTGACTGTGGTCCCCACCTTGGCTTCACCTGGATTTGGGGACTCCAGTCCCCATCTGGGCCTCACCTGGCCCTGTTGACCATGGTCCTCAACTCGCAAAATTGGGAACCAGAGACTGTGTTCCACATCTGGACCTCACCTGGACCAGGAGACTCTGGTCCCTGTCTGGGTCTCACCGTGCCCTAGGACTGTGAACCCACTTTGGCCTGACTTGGACCTGCTGACCCTGGTTGCCACCTGCGCCTGACTCGAACTGTGACTGTGGTTCTTTCAAGGGCCTCCCCTGGTACCTGGTGATCCTGGTCCCACTTGGGCCTCACCTGGACGTGGTGACCCTTGTCAACCGGGGACCACCTGGACCTGGTTACAGTGTCCACACCGGGGCCTCAAGTAGACCTGTTGACCATGGTCCCAAAGCCGGCCTCACATGGACCTGTTGCCTCTGATTCCCACCGGGGCCTCACGTGTACCTGGTAACTCTGGTCCTCACCTGGGCCTCATCTGGACCTAGTGACTCTGGTCCCCACCTGGGCTTCACCTCGATCTGGTGACTGGTCCCCACCTGGGCTTCACCTAGATCTGGTGACTCGTCCCACCTGGACCTCCCTGGACCTGGTGACTCTTTCCAACATGGACCTCACCTGGATCTGGTGACTCTGGTACTCAGTTGGCCTCACCTGGACCTGGTGTCTCTCGTCCCATTTTGACCTAACTCAGAACTGCTGAATCTTGCCCCACCTAGGCCGCACCCAGACCTGGTGACACTTGTCCCCAGCTATGCCTCAATTCGACCTGATGAATCTGGTCCTCACGTGGTCCTCACATGGACCTGGTACTCAGCTGATAGAGTGGCTCTGGTTCCCACAAGGGGCTCACCTGATACTGGTGACTGTGGTCTTATCTATGCCTCACCAGGACCTAGTGATTCTGTTCCCCATCTGGGCCTGCATGGCCCTAGTGACTCTGGTCCTCACCCAGGCATCACTGGGACCTGTAACTATATTCCACACCTGGGCCTCACTTTGACCAGGGACCTTGGTCCCATTCTGGGCCTCAAACTAAACTGGTTACTCTGGTTCCCCCTCTGGGCCTCACCCTTACCTGGTGTCTCTGGTCACCCTTGGGCTTCAATTGGGCCTGGTGAATCTGGTCCTTAGCTGGTCCGCACCTGGATCTGGTGATTGGTCGCCACCTGGGTCTCACCTGGACTTGGTGAATCCTGTGCCACTGCGCCTCACCTGGACCTTGTGACAGTGGTCCCACCTGGACCTCACCTGGATCTGGTGGCTCTGGTTCCCATATGGGGCTCTCCTGAACCTGGTCCATGTGTCTCCATATGGCCTCACTGGAACACAATGACTCTGATAGATATTTGGGCCTCTCCTGAACCTGATGACGCTGGTCCTTACCTGGGCATCACTGGGACCTGGATACTCTCTTATATACCTGGGCCTCACCTGGACCTGGTGACTGTGGTCCCACCTGGGCCTCACCTGGACGAGGTGACTGGTTCCCACAGGGATCTCACCTGGACCTGGTGACTCAGGTCCTCATATGGGCATCATGGGACCTGGTTTCTCATTCCACATCGGGGCCTCACCTGGACCTAGTGATTCTCGTCCCCCTCTGGGCTTCACCCTGACGTGGTGACTCTGGTTCCACCTGGATATCACCAGAACCGGGTGACAGTGGCACCTCTGGGACTCACCGGAGCTGGGGACACTGATCCTCAAACGGCCTCAACAGGACCGGTGAATCTCCTCCTCACTTAGGCCTCGTCTGGACCTTGTGACTCTTTTCCCACCTGGCATCAATGGGACATGGTTACTCTGTTCCCACCTGGGCTCACCTGGACATGATAACTTTGCTCCACACTTGGCCTCAAATGGTCCTGATGAAACTGGTCCCCCACCTAGGCCTCAATCTGGACCTGGTGACTGTGGTCCCCACCTGGGTCTCACCTGGACCTGGTGACTCTCGTTCCCACTTGAAACACACCTGGCCCTGTTGACTGTGGTTTCTTGTAGACTCACATTTACCTGTTACTCCGGTCCCACTAGGGCCTCACCTGGATCTGGTGATCTGACCTGCAGGTTGGCCTCACCTGGACCTGGTGAGTGGGGTTGCCATGTGGGCCTCACCCATACCTGTGACTCAGATCCACACGTGGGACTCTTGGACCTGGTGAATCTGGTCCTTACCTGGTCCTCTCCAAGACCCGGGGACTCTGGTCACCACCTGGGCCTCACCTGGATCTGGTGAATCTGGTCCCATCTGGGCCTCACCCAGTCCTGGTGACTTTGTTCCCCTGGACCTGATTGCTGTGGACCCTTCTTGGCCTCACTGGAAGTGGTGACTCTGATCCTACCTGGGCCTCACCCAGATCTGGTGACTCTGGTCCTCACCTGTGGACCATTATGACCTGGATACTCTTCCACCTGAGCCTCACCTGGACTTGATGACTCTGGATCCCTCTGGGCCTCGCCTGACATGGTGACTCTGGTCCCATCTGGATGTCACCTAGACCAGGTGAATCTGGTACCCTTCTAGGCCTCAACTTGACCTGGTGACTCTAGTCCTCATCTGGGCCTCACTGGGACCATAGTGACATACTCCCCACCTGCGGCTCATCTGGACCTGGTGACTCTGGTTTTACCAGGGCATCATCAGGAATGGTTACTCTATTCACCACTGGGACTGAAACTGATCCTGGTAATCATGTCCTGACTTTGGCTCTTCTGTACCAGGTGACTCTGGCTCCTCCTGGACCTCACCTGTAACTGGTTACTCTGATCCTAAGCATGGTTCACCTGACTGGTGACTTTGGTTCCCATCGGGACCTCACCTGGACCTCATGTCTCTGGTTCCACCTGGCCTCACCAGTACCTGGTGTACTGGTACCCACCGGGGTAGCATCAGTATATGGTTACACTGTTCACTAACAGTGACCCAGCTGGACCTATTAACTCTGGTCTTCACCTGGGCCACACTGGACATGGTGACACTGGTTCCCACCTGGGTCTCACCTGGACATGGTGAGTCGGATCCCCACCAGGTCCTCACGTGTAACTGGAGATTCTCGTTCCCACGTGGACATCACGTGGAACTGGTGGCTGCATTGTTTCTAGCTTCTCATGTACCTCGTGACTCTGGTCCGCACCAGGGCCTCACCGGGATCTGGTGAGTGTGGTTGCCACTGCAACTCACCTGGACCTGGTGAATCTGTCTGCACATGAGACTATCCTGGATCTGTTGACTGTGGTCCCCACCTGGTCTTCACCTGGATTTGGGGACTCCAATCCGCATATGGGCCTCACCTGGTCCTGTTGACCATGGTCCTCAACTGGACAAAATTGGGACCGGTGACTGTGTTCCATAACTGGACCTCATGGACCAGGTGACTCTGGTCCCCCTCTGGGTCTCACCGTGCCCTAGTGACTGTGAACCCCACTTTGGCCTGACTTGGACCTCCTGACCCTGGTTGCCACCTGCGCCTGACCTCGAACTGTTGACTCTGGTTCTTTCAAGGGCCTCCCCGGGACCTGATGATCCTGGTCCCCACCTGGGCCTCACCTGGACGTGGTCACTCTTGTCACCACTGGGGACTCACCTGTACCTGCTTACTGTGTTCCACACCTGGGCCTCAAGTAGATCTGTTGACCATGGTCCCCAAGCCGGCCTCACATGGACCTGTGGCCTCTGATCCCCACCGGGGCCTCACGTGTACCTGATAACTCTGGTCCTCACCTGGGCCTCATCTGGACCTAGTGACTCTGATCCCCACCTGGGCTTCACCTGGATCTGGTGACTCTAGTCCCACCTGGACCTCTCCTGGACCTGGTGACTCTCTTTCCAACATGGACCTCAACTGGATATGGTG
Source organism: Canis lupus familiaris (assembly GCF_011100685.1). NCBI lineage: Eukaryota > Metazoa > Chordata > Mammalia > Carnivora > Canidae > Canis > Canis lupus. The sequence goes on from NW_023330951.1 coordinate 49,004, forward strand.
ACTCTGGTCCTCAGTTTGGCCTCACCTGGACCTGGTGTCTCTCGTCCCCACTTTGACCTAACTCAGAACTGCTGAATCTTGCCCCACCTAGGCCGCACCCAGTCCTGGTGACTCTTATCCCCAGCTATGCCTCATTTCGACCTGATGAATAAGTTACTCACGTGGGCCTCCCATGGACCTGGGACTCAGCTGGATAGAGGACTCTGGTTCCCACAAGGGCTCACCGGATACTGCTGACTGTGGTCTTATTCTATGCCGAACCAGGACCTAGTGATTCTGTTCCCCATCAGGGCCTGCATGGGCCTAGTGACTCTGGTCCTCACTCAGCCATCATTGGGACCTGGATACTCTATTCACACCTGGGCCTCACTTTGACCAGGCACCTCTGGTCCCATTCTGGGCCTCAAACTAAACTGGTTACTCTGGTTACCACTCTGGGTCTCACCCTTACCTGGTGATCTGGTCACCCCTTGGGCTTCATTGGGCCTGGTGAATCTGGTCCTTAGATGGTCCGCACCTGGATCTGGTGACTGTTCGCCACCTGGGCCTCATCTGTATTTGGTGAATCCTGTTGCCACCTGCGCCTCACCTGGACCTTGTGACTGTGGTCCCACCTGGACCTCACCTGGATCTGGTGGCTCTGGTTCCCATATGGGGCTCTCCTGGACCTGGTTCCTGTGGTCTCCATCTGGCCTCACCTGGAACACAATGACTCTGTTTCATATTTGGGTCTCTCCTGGACCTGTTGACTCTGGTACTTACATGGGCATCATTGGGACCTTGGTACACTCTTATATACCTGGGCCTCTCCTGGACCTGGTGACTGTGGTCCTACCTGGGCCTCACCTGGACGAGGTGACTGGTTCCCACAGGGACCTCACCTGGACCTGGTGACTCAGATCCTCATATGGGCATTATGGGAACTTTTTTCTCAGTTCCATATCGGGGCCTTCCCTGGACCTAGTGATTCTCGTCCCACTCTGGGCCTCACTCTGACGTGGTGACTCTGGTCCCCACCTGCATATCACCAGAACCGGGTAACTCTGGTCCCCCTCTGGGACTCACCCGGAGCTGGGGACACTGGCACTCAACTGGGCCTCAACAGGACCTGGTGAATCTACTCCTCACTTAGGCCTCTTCTAGACCTTCTGACTCTTTTCCCACCTGGCATCAATTGGACATGGTTACTCTGTTCCCCACCTGGGCCTCACCTGGACATGATAACTTTGCTCCACACTTTGGCCTCAACTGATCCTGATCTGGTCCCCCCATCTAGACCTCAATCTGGACCTGGTGACTGTGGTCCCCACCTGGTTCTCACCTGGACCTGTGACTCTCGTTCCCACATGAAACACACCTGGACCTGATGACTGTGGTGTTCTTGTAGTCTCACATTTACCTGGTGTCTCCGGTCCCCACTAGGGCCTTACCTGGATCTGGTGACTCTGATCCTATCTGCGCGTCACTCAGACCTGGTGACTCTGGTCCTAACCTGGGCATCATTGGTACCTGGTGACTCTGTTCGAATCTGAGCCTCACCTGGACATGATGACTCTGGAACCTGGCTGGGACTCACCCTGACCTGGTGACTCTGATCACCATCTGGATGTCACTGGACCAGGTGATTCTGGTACCCCTCTAGGCCTCAACCAGTTCTGGTGCCTCTGGTCCTCAACTGGGCCTCACCTGAACCTAGTGAATATGCTCCATCTGGGCCTAATTTGGACCTGGTGACTCTGGTACCTACCTGGGCATCATCGGGACATGGTTCCACTGCATGGCCTGCAGGTTGGCCTCACATGAACCTGGTAACTCTGTTCCCAACCTGGGCATCATCGGGACATGGTTCCTCAGCATGGCCTGCAGGTTGGCCTCACCTTGAACTTGTGAGTGGGTTTGCCACCTGGGCCTCACACATAGCTGGTGACTCAATTCCCCTCGTGGGCCTCTTGGACCTGGTGAATCTGGTCCTTACCTGTCCCAGACCCGGGGACTCTGGTCACCACCTGGGCCTCACCTGGACCTGGTGAATCTGGTCCCCATCTGGCCTCACCCAGTCCTGGTGACTTTGTTCCCCACCTGGACCTGATTGCTGTGGACTCTTTCTTGGCCTCACCTGGAACTGGTGACTCTGATCCTATCTGCGCGTCACCCAGATCTGGTGACTCTGGGCCTCACCTGGGCATCATTGGTACCTGGTGACTCTGTTCCACGCCTGAGCCTAACCTGGACATGATGACTCTGGAACCACTCTGGACCTCTCCCTGACCTGATGCCTCTGGTCCCTATCTGGATGTCACCTGTACGAGGTGATTCTGGTACCCCTCTAAGCCTCAACCAGATATGGTGACAGTGGTCCTCAACTGGGCCTCACTGGACCTAGTGAATATGCTCCATCTGGGCCTCATTTGGACCTGGTGACTCTGTTCCCTACCTGGGCATCATCGGGACATTGTTCCACTGCATGGCCTGCATATTGGCCTCACCTGGACCTGGTAACTCTGTTCCCTACCTGGGCATCATCGGGACATGGTTCCACAGCATGGCCTGCAGGTTGGCCTCACCTGGACCTGGTAAGTCTTGTCCCTACGTGGGCATCATCGGTACATGGTTCCACTGCATGGCCTGCACGTTGGCCTCACCTGGACCTGGTGAGTGGGATTTACACCTGGGCCTCACCCATACATGGAGACACAAGTCCCCACGTGGCCCTAACTTGGACCTGGTGAATCTGGTCCTTACCTGGTCTTCACTTGGAACTGGTAACTCTGGTCACCACCTGAGAATCACCTGGACCTGGTGAATCTGGTCCCCATCTGGGCCTCACCTAGTCTTGGTGACTTTGTTCCCAACCTGGACCTGATTGCTGTGGACTCCTTCTTGTCCTCACCTGGAACTGCTGACTCTGATCCTAACTGGACCTCACCCAGATCTGTTGATTCTTGTCCTCACCTGTGGACCAATACGACCTGGATACTTTGTTCCACACCTGAGCCTCACCTGGACATGATGACTCTGGACCCCTCTGGGCCTCACCCTGTCCTGGTGACTCTGGTCCCCATCTGGATGTCACCTAGACCAGGTGAATCTGGTACCCCTCTAGGCCTCAACTAGACTGGGGGAATCTGGTCCTCAACTGGGCCTCACCGGGACCTAGTGAATATACTCCCCACCTGCGCCTCATCTGTACTTGGTGACTCGGGTTCTACCTGGGCATCATCGGGACATGGTTACTCTATTCCCCACTGGGACTCTCCTGATCCTGGTAACTCTGGTCCTGACTTTGGCGTCTTCTCTACTTGGTGACTCTGGCTCCACCTGGGCCTCACCTGTAACTGGTGACTCTGATCCTAAGCATGGCCTCACCTGACCTGGTGTCTGTGGTTCCCATCGGGACCTCACCTGGACCTCATGTCTCTGGTCCCACCTGGGCCTCACCAGGACCTGGTGTCTCTGGTACCCACCTGGGTAGCATCAGGATATGGTTACACTCTTCACTAACAGTGACCCAGCCGGACCTATTAACTCTGGTCTTCACCTGGGCCACACCTGGACATGGTGGCACTGGTTCCCTCTTGGTCTCAAGTGGACATGTGATTCAGATCCCTGCCTGATCCTCACCTGTAACTGGTGATTCTCGTTCCCACATGGACATCATGTGGATCTGGTGGCTGCAGTGTTTCTAGCTTCTCATGTACCTCGTGACTCTGGTCCCCACCAGGGCCTCACCGGTACCTGTTGTGTGTGGTTGCCACCTGCACCTCACCTGGACCTGGTGATTCTGGTCTGCGCCTGAGACTACCCTGGATCTGGTGACTGTGGTCCCCACCTGGGCTTCACCTGGATTTTGGGCTCTCGTTCCCATCTGAGGCTCACCTGGCCCTGTTGACCATGGTCCTCAACTGGGCAAAATTGGGACCCGGTGACTGTGATCCACAACTGGACCTCACCTGGACCAGGTGACTCTGGTCCCTCTCTGGGTGTCACCGTGCCCTAGTGACTGTGAACCCCACTTTGGTCTGACTTGGACCTCCTGACCATGGTTGCCACCTGCGCCTGACCTCGAACTGTTGACTCTGGTTCTTTCAAGGGCCTCCCCTGGACGTGGTGATCCTGGTGCCCACATGGGCCTGACCTGGACCTGGTGACTCTTGTCACCACCGGGAACTCACCTGGACCTGCTTACGGTGTTCCACACCTGGGCCTCAAGTAGACCTGTTGACCATGGTCCCCAAGCCAGCCTCACATGGACATGTTGCCTCTGATCCCCACCGGGGCTTCACGTGTACCTGGTAACTCTGGTCCTCATCTGGGTCTCATCTGGACCTAGCGACTCTGGTCCCTACCTGGGCTTCACCTGGATCTGGTGACTCTGGTCCCCACCTGGACTTCACCTGGATCTTCTGACTCTGGTCCACACCTGGACCTGACCTGCATCTGGTGACTCTGGTCCTCAGTTTGGCCTCATCTGGATCTGGCATCTCTCGTCCCCACTTTGACCTAACTCAGAACTGCTGAATCTTGCCCCACCTCGGCCGCACCAGACTTGGTGACTCTTGTCCCCAGCTATGCCTCAATTCGACCTGATGAATCTGCTCCTCACGTGGGCCTCACATGGACCTGGGGCTCAGCTGGATAGAGTGGCTCTGGTTCCCACAAGGGGCTCACCTGATATAGCTGACTGTGGTCTTATTCTATGCCTCACCTGGTCCTAGCGATTCTGTTCCCATCTGGGCCTGCATGGCCCTAGTGACTCTGGTCCTCACCCAGGAATCATTAGGACCTGGATACTCTATTCCACACCTGTGCCTCACATTGACCATGGACCTCTGTCCCATTCTGGGACTCAAACTAAACTAGTTACTGGTTCCCCTTTGGGCCTCACCCTTACCTGGTGACTCTGGACACCCCTTGGGTCATATGGGCCTGGTGAATCTGGTCCTTAGCTTGTCCTCACTTTTATGGTGAGTGGTCGACACCTGGGCCTCACCTGGACTTGGTGAATCCTGTTGTCACCTGCGCCTCACCTGGACCTGTGACAGTGGTCCACCTGGACTCACCTGGATCTGGTTGCTCTGGTTCCCATATGGGGCTCTCCTGGACCTGGTTCCTGTGGTCTCCATCAGGCCTCACCTGGAACACAATGACTCTGATGCATATTTGTGCCTCTCCTGACCTGTTGACTCTGGTCCTTAACTGGGCATCATTGGGGCCTGGATACTCTCTTATATACCTGGTCCTCACCTGGACGTGGTGACTGTCGTCCCACCTGGACCTCACCGGGACGAGGTGACTGGTTCCCACAGGGACATCACCTGGACCTCGTGACTCAGGTCCTCATATGGGCATCATGGGACCTGGTTTCTCAGTTCCACATCGGGGCCTCAAGTGGACCTAGTGATTCTGGTCCCCCTCTGGGCCTGACCCTGACGTGGTGACTCTGGTCCCAACCTGGATATCACCAGAACCTGGTGACTGTGGTCCCCCTCTGGGACTCACCCTGAGCTGTGGACACTGGTCCTCAACTGGGCCTCAACAGGACCTGGTGAATCTACTCCTCACTTAGGCCTCGTCTGGACCTTGTGACTCTTTTCCACCTGGCATCAATGGGACATGATTACTCTGTTCCCCACCTGGGCCTCACCTGGACATGATAACTTTGCTCCGCACTTTGGCCTCAACTGGTCCTGATGACTCTGGTCCCCCCACCTAGGCCTCAATCAGGACCTGGTGACTGTGGTCCCCACCTGGGTCTCACCTGGACCTGGTGACTCTCGTTCCCAAATGAATCACACCTGGACCTGGTGACTGTGGTGTTCTTGTAGACTCACATTTACCTGGTGAGTCCGGTACCCACAAGGGCCTCACCTGCATCTGGTGACTCTGGCCTGCAGGTTGGCCTCACCTGGACCTGGTGAGTGGGGTTGCCACCTGGGCCTCACCCATACCTGGTGATTCATGTCTCACGTTGGTCTCTTGGACTGGTGAATCTGGTCCTTACCTGGTCCTGTCCCAGACCCGGGGACTCTGGTCACCACCTGGGCCTCACCTGGACCTGGTGAATCTGGTCCCCATCTGGGCCTCACCCAGTCCTGGGACTTTGTTCCCCACGT
>NW_023330952.1:0-54993 GCF_011100685.1 Canis lupus familiaris
GGGCATCCCCTCCCTCCTGGGTCCTGCTCCAACTCCCCGCGAGCCCCTTTCCCCCGGGAAGGTGCAGCTCCTGCTCCTCCGGGACGGGGCTCTCCTGTCCTGGGACACTCGCCCCGGCCTCAGCCCGGCTCCTCGCGGGGCCCCTCCCCCTTGGAGGCCTTTGTTTCTTTATTTCTTTTTCCCCGTCTTCCTACCTTGATAGAAGCGCGAACTCTTCTCACTGTTGCATTCCAGCTGGTCTCTCTTTAAATCTCAGGTCGAATTCATAGATTTTCAGGATAATTTGAAGGTTTTCTAGGTAGTTTGGTGGAGACAGGTGATTTGGAGACCCTGCTCTTCCGCCATCTTGCTCCTCCCTCAGTTTCCCTCTTTACCATCAACTTGTCTTCTATGTCACTCACTCGTTCTTCTACCTCGTTAACCCTCATCGTTAGGACTTCTAGTTTGGATTGCATCTCATTCAATTGATTTTTAATTTCGGCCTGATTGGATCAAAATTCTGCAGTCATGAAGTCTCTTGAGTCCTTTATGCTTTTTCTAGAGCCACCAGTAGCTGTATAATAGTGCTTCTGAATTTGCTTTCTGACATTAAATTGTTATCCAGATTTTGTAACTCTGTGGGAGAGAACTGTTTCTGATTCTTTCTTTTGAGGTGAGGTTTTCCTTCTAGTCATTTTCCTGAGTGCAGAGTGGCCAAAAAGAAATTGTATTGGGAAGGGATCCCTGGATGGCGCAGCGGTTTGGCGCCTGCCTTTGGCCCAGGGCGCGATCCTGGAGACCCGGGATCGAATCCCACATCGGGCTCCCGGTGCATGGAGCCTGCTTCTCCCTCTGCCTGTGTCTCTGCCTCTCTCTCTGTGACTATCATAAATAAATAAATACCTTAAAAAAATTAAAAAAAAAAGAAATTGTATTGGGAAAAGGAGAAAAAGAGAGGAGAGGAAAAGAAAAGAGAAAAAAAGAATAAAGGAAGAAAGAAGGAAATAGGGAATAAAAGAGAAGAAAGGGATCCCTGGATGGTGCAGCGGTTTGGCACCTGCCTTTGGTCCAGGGCGCGATCCTGGAGACCCGGGATCGAATCCCACATCGGGCTCCTGGTGCATGGAGCCTGCTTCTCCCTCTGCCTGTGTCTCTGCCTCTCTCTCTCTCTCTGACTATCATAAATAAATAAATAAATAATACCTTAAAAAATTAAAATGAAAAAGAAAAAGAAAGAAAGGGGGGAAAAGGGGAGGGCGAAGCAATCAGAAATAAAAAAAAACATGGAGGAGTATCTTCTGATTCTGTATACTTTAAGTCCCTTGACTTCCCCTGGAACTTGCCTGTCTAGCCGGTCTTCTGGGGGAGGGGCCTGTTGTGCTGATTTTCAGGTGTTAGTACTTGGGGGAGCCGCTATGTCCCCTGCCTCGTGCAGGGCTCAGTGGGATTAGTTTCCCCCATGAGGCCCCAGGAACAACTCCAGTGGTAGCGGCCAGCTCTGGAAACCTGTATTCAGCCCCCGCAGTAACTCAGGAGCAGTCCTTCTGCAGGTCCTGGAGGCTCTGAGGCGGGTCCGCTGATCTGCTCAGCTCTGGACAGGAGCGTCCTTGCTGTCCTGGGCCTTGCGGGCCTCTGCTTGTCCCTGGGGAGGCCGAATCCTGGGCTGTGCCCCGGCGCCCTGTGCTCCGGGGCCTGTGCTGTTGGATTCTCGCTCCCGGCCGCATAGCCACCTCACTGCAGAGCCACCGCCCGAGCCCCTCTGAGTTGCTCCTGGAGCTCCGCATCCCCCTCTGAATGGAGCCTCTTCCTCTGCAGGAGGCGCTGCTGCTGCTGCTCCTAGGGCCGTGAAAACCCCTTTGTGCAGAGCTGCCACCCGATCCTGACAGAGCTGCTCCCCGGTCAATGCATGTGCCCTGCGGCCCTTAGGGAGCTCGCAGCACTCTCCCGGGAGTGCAGGTGTCTATTAGTGTCCCAGGGATCCCTAGGGCATCCCCGCCCTCCTGGGTCCTGCTCTGACTCCTTGAAGTTGCCATTCTGCCCTGGAAGATTGGTGAAGCTCCTCCTTCTCCCAGGACAGAGCTCTTCTGTCCTGTGGGCACTTCCCGGCCTTAGCCAGGCTCCTCACAGGGCCCCTCACCCTTGGATGCCCTTTTTTTCTTTATTTCTTTTTCCCGTCTTCCTACCTTGATAGAATCACGAACTTTTCCACTGTAGCATTCGGTCTGGTCTCTGTTTAAATCTCAGGCCGAATTAATAGATTTTCAGGATGATTTGAAGGTTATCTAGGTAATTTCGTGGGGACAGGTGATTTGGGGACCCTACACTTCCGCCATCTTGCCCCTCCTCCTGTATGTTGCATTTTAGCTTTGGTTGTTTTCTTCATTTTGCGGAAGCTTTTCAATTTGATGAAGTCCCAATAGTAATTTTGGTTTTGTTTCCCTCACCTCAGAGGCATATCTAGAAAGAAGATCCAATGGACAATGTCAAAGACTTTGCTGCCTATCTTTTCTTCTTTGTATTGTTTCAGGTCTCACATTTAGGTGTTTCATCCATATTGAATTTATTTTTTATATATATGGTATAAGAAAGTGGTCCAGTTTCATTCTTCTGTATGTGGCTGCCTGGTTTTCCCAACATCATTTGTTCTTATCCTGGGGTCATGGTTAGGGTTTGTTGAAGAGACTATCTTTGTGCCTTTGGATATTCCTTGCTGCCTTGTTGTCGATTAATGGATCATAGAGTTACAGGTTTGTATCTTGTTTTGGATTTCCATTTTGTTCTATTGATCTAAGCATCTCCTGTTGGGAGGTTCTTGATTGCTGATTCAATTTCTTTGCTGGTTATCTGTCTGTTCAAGTTTCTTATTTCTTCCTTTATCATTTTTGTTATGTTATATGTTTCCAGGAATTGATCTATTTCTTCCAGGTTCTAGGTTGCTGGCATATAATTTTTCATAATGTTCTCTTATAATCCTTTGTATTTCTGTAGTGTTGGTTGTTATTTCTCTTTTCTCATTTGTGATTTTATTTGGGTCCTTTCTCATCTTTTTATCTTTTTTCTTTTTTAAAGATTTTATTTATGGATTCATGCGAGACATAGGGAGAGAGAGGGATAGGCAGAGGGAAAATGAGGCTCCATGCGGGGACCTTTGATCCCCCAGGTCCCCGGGATCATGACCTGAGCCAAAGCAGATGCTCAACCACTGAGGTACCCAGGTTCCTTGCTGATTCAATTCTTTTGCTAGTTATGGGTCTGTTCACATTTTCTATTTCTTCCTATTTCAGGTTTGCTCGTTTGCACATTTCTAGGGATTTGTCCATTTCTTCCAGTTCTCCCAGTTAGCATATAATTTCATAGTATTCCCTTATAATTGTCTTATTTTTCTGGTGTTGATTGTGATCTCTCTTCTCTCATTTGTGATTTTATTTATATAGGTCTTTTCTCTTTTCTCATTGATAAAGCTGGCTATGGCTTGATCCGTTTTATTTATTATTTTGAAGATCCAGCTCTTAGTTTCGTTATTCCATTCTACTGTTTTGTTGTTTCTGTATTTTTTATCTCTGCTCTCATCTTTATTTTTTCCCTTCTTCTGTAGGCTTTAGGCTTTGTTTGCTATTTCTTTTCCAGCTCCTTTAGGTGTAGGGTTAGGTTGTGTATTGGAGACTTCTTGTTTCTTGAGGTAGGCCTGTATTGCTATGTACTTCCCTCTTAGGACTGCCTTTGCTACATCCCAGAGGTTTGGAGAAACATATTTTCATTTTCATTTGTTTTAAATTTCCTCTTTAATTTCCTGGTTGATCCATTCATTCTCTAGTAGGATGATCATAATCTCCACGTGTTTTTGTCTGTCCAATTCTTTTTTCTTACTGTCGACTTCGAGTTTCATAGCATCGAGTTCCAAAAATGTACAGTGTGTGATATCAACCTTCTTGTACCTGTTGTACCTGTTGAGGGCTGATTGTGGCCCATGATATGATCTGTTCTGGAGAATATCCCATGTGCACTTGAAAGGAATGTGTATTCTGCTTTAGGAAGAAATGTTCAGAGTATATCTGTTGAGTCCCTGTGGTCCAGTGTGTCAAGGCTATTGTTCCCCTGTTGATTTTCTGCATAGACAATCGGTCCATTGTCATAAGTGGGTGTTAAAATCCCTGTCATTGTATTATTATCAGTGAGTTCCTGTACTGTTTGTTGTTAATTCGTTTCTATATTTAGGTACTCCCATGTTGCAGCATAAATATTTAGTTGTTGGATCTTTTTTTTAAATAAATTTATTTTGTATTGGTGTTGAATTTACCAACATTCCGAATAACACCCAGTGCTCATCCCATCAAGTTCCCCTCTCAGTGCCCATCACCCATTCACACACACTTCTGCCCTCCTCCCCTCCCAGCACCCCTAGTTCATTTCGCAGAGTTAGGAGTCTTTATGTTCTGTCTCCCTTCTGATATTTCCTATACAATTCTTCTCCATTCCCTTATATTCTCTTTCAGTATTATTTATATTCCACAAATGAATGAGAACATACACTGTTTGTCCTTCTCCGTTTGACTTACTTCACTCAGCATAATACCTTCCAGTTCCATTCACGTTGAAGCAAATGGTGGGTATCTGTCATTTTTAACTGACTGAGTAATATTCCATTGTATATATAAACCACATCATCTTATCCATTCAACTTTGATGGACAGGGAGGCTCCTTCCACAGTTTGGCTATTGTGGACATTCCTAATATAAACCTCAGGGTGCAGGTGTCCCGGCGTTTCATTGCATCTGAATCTTTGAGGTTAATCCCCAACAGTGCAATTTCTGGGTCGTTGTACAGGTCTATTTTTATCTCATTGTGGAACCTCCACAGAGTTTTCCAGAGTGGCTGCACCAGTTCACATTCCCACCAACAGTGGTTTCTATATTTAGGTACTCCCATGTTGGCAGCATAAATATTTAGTTGTTTGATCTTGATAGAGAGTCTTTTTAATTATGAAATATTGCCCTTCTTCATTTCTTCTTACAGTATTTGTTCTTTCTTTTTGAAATTTTTAATTACTTATTTATATATTCATGAGAGATACACAGAGAAGCAGAAGAAGGAACATAGCAGAGTGAGAGGCAGGCTCCCCAAAGGGAGGCTGATGTGGGACTCGATCCTGGGATCGCAGGATCACACCCTGAGCCGAAGGCAGATGCTCAACCACTGAGCCACCATGTGTCCCCCAGGGTTTGGTTTCAAATCTCGTTTGTCTGATATAAGTATGGGTCCTCCAGCTTTCTTTTGATATCCATTAGCGTGATATATGATTTTCCATCCCCTGACTTTCAATCTGTTGGTGTCTATAGGTCTAAGGTGAGCATCCTTTAGGCAGCGTACAGATGGATGTTGTTTTTTTAATAATAATATTATTTATGATAGTGAGAGTGAGAGAGAGAGAGAGAGAGAGAGAGAGAGGCAGAAATTAGGTAGAGAGAGAAACAGGCTCCCCACCAGGAGCCCAATATGGGACTCGATCCCAGACTGCCAGGATCACACCCTGAGTCAAAGGCAGAGGCTCAACCCCTGAGCCACCCAGGCATCCCGGATACTGCTTTTTAAGCCACTCTGATACCCTATATGTTTGATTGAAGCATTTAGTCTATCAGCATTCAGAGTGATTATTCAAAGATATGAACTTTGTGTATTTGTGTTACCGGAAGAGTTGGTTTTTCTGGTGACGTTCTCTGGGCCTTTCTAGTCTTTGTTGTTTTGATCTCTTTTTTTCCCCCACTAGAAGAGTCCCTCTTAAAATTCTTACTGGACTGGTTAAGTGGTCCTGAACTCCTTTATATGTTGCCTGTCTGGGAAAATCTTATCTCTCTTTCTCTCCTGAATGACACACTTGCTGAAGAAAGAATTCATACAAATTGGACTCCAATAAAAGAATTTAAAAACAAAAATAAATTCTTGCTAAAATGATTGAGGAAATGGCATTTAGGAGGAAAACCAGAAGCAGAAAGATAGGAGGACAGATTCACTCTCCGTAGCCTTCACAGGGACCTGGTTATCCTTTCCTAGGAGGGCCCCCCTCCGAAGGATGCTTCCTGCCCCTCTGCCCTCTTTGTTGGAACTCAGCAGGCACATCTCCATGCCTCCAGCACCTCTGCAGTCATGGCTTATAGCGTTTTCCATGTATCCTATTGGGGACCACAGCGTAGTGTATGTAACCATCTGGCTGCTGTTTGACAACATTGGGGGGATTCTGACTTTTGTTGGTTTTTTGAGGTGCGTGTGTGTCTATCACATGCAGCTATCCCGTGCAGCTGTTGGATCCTCTGGTGGGTCATCCAAAACCCCAAAATCGTTGGCAGAATATCATTTCTGGTGCTGGCGCTGGGCGGCTAGCTGGGCTCTCCTGGCTACGCCGGGGCTCACTCGTGCAGGACTTTCAGCTGGAGGGTCAGCTGAGCTGGAAGTTCCGGCTTGGCCACATTCCCATATCCAGCAGTGGGTCCGGCCTCCCCTGGAAGGCACGTGGGGACGTCAGCTGTGTTTGCCTGGCGGCGCCCCTGCAGGGGCTGGTTGGGGCCTAGGTGGTGCCCGCTCCTCCTGTCTGGGGGTCTCTCCATGCCCCATGCAAAGAGTTCTGGGAGACGCAGAAATGGGCTGGCTGTGCATTTTCGCACCACATCACTTTATTGACTTTCTACAGCAATCGGGCCCAGAGCCGTGGGTGCGTGCCTTCCCCTGGGGAAGGAGAACTTCCTGTCCTTTAAGTGGGGGCAAGAATCAAACGGGGTGGGTGGGCTGGTGCTGGAGTTCCCCACCTGGGAGCATGTGTTGATCGGGTGGGGGCGTGTGTCCTGAGGTTTCAGCCTGAGTGACGATTCTGAGGACAGCAGAGCTGACCTGGACCTGCAGCTCATGGGCTCCTGTGCTGGGTCCCCGCAGGGCAGCTGGACCCCGGCCTCGGGCCCTCTGGAGCCCCAGCACCTGGAGGAGCCTGCCTTATCGTGTGGGTGTGGGTGTGGCCCAACGGCTTACCCCTCCACTCCCCACACTGGTGTGACCCGGGATCCCCAGGGCTGCCCTAGATAAGCGACCTGTATCTGTGGGGCATGCCCAGGGCCCAGGAGGCCACATCCAGCTTTGAGAGGACTCACTCAGCCTGGGCCAGAATCCAGGGTTGGCCAGGGCTATGGGGCCCTGATTCCATTAGTCTTTGAGCTGGGACTGGTGGGGCCTCAAATCAACCCAGCCCCCACAGAGCATGGGCCCAAGTCAGCCCAGGTCCCTCTGGGTTAGGGCTGCTGTCCTGTGCAGGGTGTCCCACCCTCCAGGAGGGACCGTGGATGGAGGCAGGGTACAGTGTGTGCTCTGCACCACTCTCCTGTACACAAACTGTCTGGGGCTCCCTGCCTTCCCTCCTCCCTGCAACCCCTGGGTACTCAATGGACACCCGGGCTTCTGATGGGAGCAGGGTATCCAGAGAACCCCAGGGAGTTTGAGCATGTCCCACAGGGTGCAGCTGCACTGGGTCCTTGTTAGGGGCCAATGGTGTGGGGGTGGATGGTGTGTGGGCATGGGTATGACGGTGGTGGGTGTGGGGGATGGTTGTAAGGGGGATGGTGTTGGGGTATAGTGTGGGTGGGATTGTGTGAGGCTGTGTGTGTGTAAGGGAGATGGTGTAGGGGCTATGCCACGGGGGATGATGATGTTAGGGGATGGTGTGGGTCTGGGGGATGGGAGGATGGTGTGGGGGGCTGGTGAACACAGGGCATCCCCTTTCTCTAAGATGCACACGGAGACATCTACAGATAAAGGCGACCCCAGTCTGGGGTATGCTGTGTCACCTTCCCCTGGGGCCCCGTGTGGTGAGTGCAGGGCCCTGGCTGGACCAGGGACATTATCTGGGGGTCATCATACTATGTATGTTTATAAATTGCAAATTGTCTCAAATTGAATGCATAGAATTTAGAAATATAAAAAGTGCTGATGGTGGATATCACCCTGACCCTTCCGACCCTCATCAGATCGATGTGTGTCCTCCTCCAGTCACGGCCATGCACCCTGCCCCCAGGTCCCCTTACTTGCCCCATGGCCTCCACCCAGCCCCCTGCTTTTCAGGGGCTGTCCCTCACCCCCTTGGGGTTCAGCTCACATGGCAATCCCTGGAGGCCCCGTCCTAGTGGCCTCCTCATCCGTGAGACCCCGAGGGTGGGGGCACGGTGTTCATCCCAAAACAAACCTACAATGCAGCTGTGTGTTGTTGGCTGCTGTTCTTCCCCCGGGATCTGAAGCCCGGTGTTCCCTACCCAGAAACCCCCCGGTCCTTCTGGGTCCCGATCCCCCTGGCCCCTCAGCCTCACCCTACCCCATAGTAGTCCCAAAACATGACGTGACTGCTGAACATCCTGTTGACATCCAGGTCCCCCAGCGTGATGTCCCTAGAGGAGACAGGGCTTCCTCCTTCATTTCCTGTGGGAAAACCGGGGAGGAGGAGCTGACGTCAGGGACACAGACCCCAACCTGTCTGTCCTGGGCAGGGAGCCCTGGGGCCACCATGGGAGTGTGTACTGCCAAAACCTCTTCCCTTCCTCTGGGAGGCCAGGGATGGCAGGAGTGGCCCACCATGCCCATGGGACCGTGTGACGGCCCGTGCCCAGGTGTTGTAGGCAGGGAGGTGACTGTCACCCCTGGGTGGCAGGGGATAGAGGTTTTCAGCCAAGGTGGGAGGGGACATGGGGGGTGTTTGTGCTCAAGATTGCGAATCTGAGAAACCACTAAGGAGCTGACACCAATGTCAAAACACACAAGGGTTGATTTCCAAACTTGAGCTTGCGGTCCAAGTACAACCAACACAGCGGAGTAGGGACTTGGACCCCGAGGTGGGTTTTAGCTTAGTTTTAAGGGCTTGTCTCAGGGTCCTCCAGAAGGGGTGGAGCAATTCCCTCAAGTTCTGTTTACATTTTGATATGGGGCCCTTCAAGGGTATTGAGCTCTGCTCTCATTCTAATAGGCGCTTCCAGCCGTTGGCATGGGCTCAGTTTCATTCTATTGTGGGGAATTCTAGGACATTAAGCTGTAAACTTTTGTTTTTTTTTTCCTGTAACTGAAGTAATGTAAATTTCAGGTCTTCTTCACAGGGGCCTGGGATGGCTGGACTTGTTCGAACACTGAACTTAAAGTAGAAAGGCCTTCATTTTCTCGGCCTCCTTGCGTCCAGTACCATCCTATCTAGCTCTTTCCCCTTCCCTGGAGCTCCTAAGAGAGCAATTGCAAATGACCTCAGCTTGGCAGCATGTGTTGGGAGAAAGGCCCAGGGATTTGGGATCAGGAAGACCTGGGTTGTGGGCGTCCCAGCTGTGCAGCAGGATTCCATGCTGCAGACTCTTATTCCCTAAGGCTATCTTGACAACTGACTTTGTACATAGAAAAGCTCTCCTTTATCTTTAAAAGATGAGGAGCGAGTCAAAGTTTTTTTTTCTCTGCCCATCTAATTGCTCAGATTCCAATCTGAGACATATTTCCTGTTAATAAGGATAATTTACTATCCGTAGTACTATGGTTAAAATATTCTGACACAAGTAATTCAGAGGGATGAGGGTTTCTCATCTCTTTCTTCACAGCTCAGTCACTCATCAGGAAATGCATCTTTATGGATTTGGAAAGAACTGAGAGATATTATTACAATGGTCCTATTATTATGTGAAGGATTCTTCCCTGAGATTCTTCCCCTATTTCAACTGACACTTAAACACTGTGAACTCTTTGGAAGACAAATGTCAAGGAAATAAATGTATGCATTGCTAATTTTAAATGCACTTGCAATATGGTGTCTATTATAATAGAATTATTTTTATCTGATTTTTGCTATTTATTATCCGTTCCTGCTTTTCAGGTTGAGGAGGCATTATACGTTCATAAGTGTTGTTCTTTCCTTCTGATATAAAATTATTTCTTTGTTCACACCGAAGGAACTCTATAAGAATAAGGGAAAAGTTAATTCAACAATTCTTAAAATGTCTTCAAACTTGGAGCCTGATTCATTTAAGTCAATTTTCAAAATAAATCTTATTTATTAGGAAAAAAACAAAGATTTAGAGGGAAATTGAAAAGATAGTACAGAGCATTCGCATGCACTGGCACTCAATTTCTCCAATTATTGATATCTTATATTAGTACGGTACAAATAGGAGCTAATGAATCAATATTAAAATATTCGCATTAAACAAAGTCCATACTTTTTTTTTATATTTTATTTTTTTATTTTTTATTTTTTTTGTTATTTATTTGTTTTATTGGTGTTCAATTTACTAACATACAGAATAACACCCAGTGCCCGTCACCCATTCACTCCCACCCCCCGCCCTCCTCCCCTTCTACCACCCCTAGTTCGTTTCCCAGAGTTAGCAGTCTTTACTTTATTCAGATTTCCTTAGCTTTTGCTAAGTTACCATCCCTCATATCACATTCCATTTGTGCTCCTGTTTTCTTAGCCTCCTCTGGATTGTAACAGTCTTTCAGCCTTTCCTTGTTGTTGTTGAATGGAACACTTTGAGAAGTAGAGTATTTTGTAAAATTTCCCTCAGTTGGGACATGTCTGTTGTTTATCTCATGATTGAACTGTTTTTGTGGATTATATACAGAGATATACTGCTATTTTTATTATATCATATAAAGGATAGATACTATCAACATGATTTTTCAGTCTTGGTATCGATCTGATCATCTTGCTGAGGTAGTGTTTGTCAGCTTTCTCCGTAGTAAAGTGATTTATTATTATTATTATTATTATTATATTATCATTCTTATTTTAGGTTTTTCATAATATATTTTGCAGAAGGAAGTTACTATGTGTATTGCACACATAAAAGTGTGAAGATATGCTCATGAACTTGAGTGTGGTATGTCTGCACGAATTGTTTGAAATTCTTCTACATGGGAGATTTCTCTTTCTTGTGGGTTTCTTTGTTTGTTTCTTTTTCAAAGATGTTATTTATTTATATGAGAGAGAGAGAGAGAGGAGAAAAAGCATGAGCGAGAGGGGCAGAGGGAGAGGGAGAAGCAGGTTCCCTGCTAAACAGGGAGTCTGCCTTGGGACCTGGATCATGATCTGAGCCTAAGGCAGAAGCTTAACTGACTGAGCCAACCAGGTGCCAATCTATCTTTTTTTCTTTCTTTTTTTCTTTCTTTCTTTCTTTCTTTCTTTCTTTCTTTCTTTCTTTCTTCTTTCTTTCTTTCTTTTTCTTTCATTTCTTTCTTTTTTTTAATGTTTGTTTATTTTTTTAAATTTTTATTTATTTATGATAGTCACAGAGAGAGAGAGAGAGGCAGAGACACAGGCAGAGGGAGAAGCAGCTCCATGCACTGGGAGCCTGACGTGGGATTCTATCCCGGGTCTCCAGGATCGCACCCTGGGCCAAAGGCAGGCGCTAAACCATTGCGCCACCCAGGGATCCCTCTTTCTTTCTTTTATTTTAATAATAATTTTATTTTTATTGGTGTTCAATTTGCCAGCATACAGAATAACACCCAGTGCTCATCCCGGCAAGTGCCCCCCTCAGTGCCCATCACCCATTCACCCCCACCGCCCGCCCTCCTCCCCATCCATCACCCCTAGTTCATTTCCCTGAGTTAGGAGTCTTTATATTCTGTCTCCCTTTCTGATATTTCCCACATATTTCTTCTCCGTTCCCTTATATTCCCTTTCACTATTATCTATATTCCCCAAATGAATGAGAACATACAATGTTTGTCCTTCTCCGATTGAGTTACTTCACTCAGCATAATACCTTCCAGTTCCATTCACGTTGAAGCAAATGGTGGGTATTTGTCGTTTCTAATGGCTGAGCAAGGCCCACCTGTTCTCTCTCTTCATCTTCTGAGTCTCCTAAAATATGAATGTTATTGTTTTAATAAGTGGCTGACTTCCCTACGTCTGTCTCTGTGGTCCATAACCTTTCTTGTTTTTATGGCTTCTACGTGGGACTGCATCTCAGTTATAGCATTTTTAACGTTGGCCTGACTAGATTTTAGTTCTTTTATTTCTACTGTAAGGGATTCTCTAGTTTTCTTCTGTGCTCTTTTTCCAGCCCAGCTGCTATCTTTATAATAATTGTTTTAAACTGTAGTTAGACATCATATATGTGTATTGATGGACTTCCTGGCTGTGAGTACTACCTCATATTATTTTATAGAGGTGAATTTCTCCATCTCATTACCTTTTCCAGAAAAGAAAGAGGGAAGAAAAAGAAAAACCATGGAAAACAATAACAACTGCCCTCCAAAAAAAAAACAAAAACACACCAGATTATTTTGGCCTGCATTTTCAAAGACTCTAAATCCCAAAATATGAAACACAATTAAAGTACCATGAAAATAAAAATAAGAAATATATAAGGTACATACATAAAAATTAAAATAAGGCAATTAATAAAAAAATAAAAAAAATAAATGAAAATAAAGCACAAAGTACAAAGGAAGCTAGATCCTACTTTCCAGGCAGAGCTGAATCTCTGCATCTTCTGTGGTCCGACAACTTGGTGGCAGTGAGTGGTCTGTGCAGGGTCTGGGGATGGGCTCTGGCGCTGATTATCAGGTGCACATCTGCTTGGTAGATGCAACTGCGGGATCAGAGGCAGGGTGGGCATCAGCACCTCTGGCCTCCAGTGGGCGGTGCAGTGCTGCTCCCTGAGACCCCCCCTGGTGGGCAGGATGCGGGTGGGGTCTCTGGTTCCTCTGGATCTGGGACTGAGCATCCTTCCCCCCCAGTCTGCATGGGCTTCCACAGAAGAGCTCCCAAGTCCCCGGGTCTCCGCCGATTCTCTCAGAACCCTGCGTTTACTCTACCTGTGTCCGAGCTTCTTTTGGTTTTGTTTTTTTATCTCAGAGAAGCTGACACTGATGCAAACACAGGAGGGTTTATTTACAAGCTCGAGCTTGTGTCCAAGTATACCCAACAGAGTGAAGCAGGGACTTGGAGATGGGTTTTAGCTTAGTTTTAAGGGCTGGTCTTGGGGACCTCCAGAAGGGCTGGAGCAATTCCTCAAGTTCTGTTTACATTTTGATATGGGACATTCAAGGGCATTGAGCCCTGTTTTCATTCTAATAGAGGCTTCCTGTCCTTGGCCTGGGCTCAGTTTTGATTCTATTGTGGGGCTTTCTAGGTCATTAAGCTGTAAACTTTTGTTTTTTTTCCTGTAACTGAAGTAATGTAAATTTCAGCTCTTCTTCACAGGGACCTGGGATGGGTGGACTTGTGCTAAAGCTGAATTTAAATTGGAATGGCCTTAATTTTCTTGGCCTCCACGCTTCCCATCCCATCCTATCTAGCTCCTTCCGCCTTCCCCAGAGCTCCTAAGAGAGCAATTGCAAATGACCTCAGCTTGGCAGCCTTTGTTGGGGGACAGGTCCAGGGATTTGGGATCAGGAAGACCTGGGGCGTGGGTTCCCAGCTGTGCAGCAGGATTCCATGCTGCAGACTCTTATTCCATAAGGCTATCTTGACAACTGACTTTGTACATAGAAAAGCTCTCCTTTATCTTTAAAAGATGAGGAGCGAGTCAAAGCTTTTTTTCTCTGCGCATCTAATTGCTCAGATTCCAATCTGAGACATATTTCCTGTTAATAAGGATAATTTACTATCCGTGGTACTATGGTTAAAATATTCTGACACAAGTAATTCAGAGGGATGAGGGCTTCTCATCTCTTTCTTCACAGCTCAGTCACTCATCAGGAAATGCATCTTTATGGATTTAGAAAGAACTGAGAGACATTATTACCAATGGTCCTATTATTTATGTGAAGGATCCTTCCCTGAGATTCTTCCCCTGTTTCAACTGACACTGAAACACTTTGAACTCTTTGGAAGACAAATGTCAAGGAAATAAATGTTATGCATTGCTAATTTTAAATGCACTTGCAATATCGTGTCTATTATACTAGAATTATTTTTATCTGATTTTTGCTATTTATTATCTGTTCCTGCTTTTCAGGTTGAGGAGGCATTATGCATGTTCATAAGTGTTTTTCTTTCCTTCTGATCTAAAATTCTTACTTTGTTTCCATCAAAGGAACTCTTTAAGAATAAGGCAAAAGTTAATTCAACTATTCTTAAAATGTCTTCACACTTGGAGCCTGATTCATTTAAGTCAATTTTCAAAATAAATCTTATTTATTAGGAAAAAAACAAAGATTTATAGGGAAATTGAGAAGATAGTACAGAGCATTCGCATGCACTCGCACTCAATTTCTCCAATTATTGATACCTTATATTAGTACGGTACAAATATTAGCTAATGAATCAATATTAAAAACTTTGCATCCAAAAAAGACCAAAAAAAGACCCGGGATCGAATCCCACCTCGGGCTCCCGGTGCATGGAGCCTGCTTCTCCCTCTGCCTGTGTCTCTGCCTCTCTCTCTCTCTGTGACTATCACAAATAAATAAATAAATACCTTAAAAAAATTTCAAAAAAGACCAAAAAAAAAAAAAAAGAAAAACAAAGGCCATAGTTTATTCAGATTTCCTTAGTTTTTGCTAAGTTACAATCCCTCATATCACATTCCATTTGTCCTCCTCTTTCCTTAGGCTCATCTGGATTGTGACAGTCTTTCTGCCTTTCCTTGTTGTTGTTGAACTGGAACACTTTGAGAAGTAGAGTATTTTGTAAAATTTCCCTCAGTTGGGACATGTCTGTTGTTTATCTCATGACTGAACTGTTTTTGTGGATTATATACAGAGACATACTGCCATTTTCATTATATCATATAAAGGATAGATACTATCAACATGATTTATCAGTCTTGGTATCGATCTGATCATCTTGCTGAGGTAGTGTTTGTCAGCTTTCTCAGTAGTAAACTCATTCTTTATTATTATTAATTATTATTATTATATTATCAATATTATTTTAAGTTTTTCATATTATATTTTGTAGAGGAAGTTACTATGTGTATTCCACACAGAAGAGTGGGAAGCTATGCTCATGAACTTGAGGGTGGAATGTCTTCACAAATTGTTTGAAATTCTTCTACATGGGCGATTTCTCTTCCTTGTGGGTTTGCTTGTTTGCTTCTTTTTCAAAGATGTTTTTTATTTATTTGAGAGAGTGAGGAGAGATAAAGCATGAGCGAGAGAGGCAGAGGGAGAGGGAGAAGCAGGTTCCCTGCTGAACAGGGAGCCTGCCTTGGGACCTGGATCATGATCTGAGCCTAAGGTAGAAGCTTAACTGACAGAGCCACACAGGTGCCACTCTTTCTTTCTTTCTTTCTTTCTTTCTTTCTTTCTTTCTTTCTTTCTTTCTTTCTTTCTTTCTTTCTTTCTTTTTTATTTCTTTGTCTTCTTTGCTTTTTCTTTTTAGTTATTTTTCTTTCTTTATTTCTGTTCGTTCCTTCTTCATTTTTTCTTCTTTCTTTCTTGCCTTTCTGTCTTCTTTCTTTCTTCTTCTGCTTTCTTTCTTTCTTCTTTCTTTCTTTCTTTCTTCTTTCTTTCTTCTTTTCTTCTCAAGCCAGCAACTTCTTAGGAATTCCTCCCTCAGATGGGAGCTACATACTAACATCCAAACCAGAGTACCTAGCTGAAAGCTCTCTCTCTGGGGAAATTCTCTTTCAGAGATGAGCTGAAACGTGGTCCTGCCATGTTCCACACTGCCTGCAGATACAGTTACGAGCATCCTAAATAGACATGTTTGTCAGAAGCTCATGGGACGCAAGGGGCAAGCTGCAGGCTTCAACATTGTGTCTCCAGGTGTAGTAAAGCGGTATTCATGGAACATCCTGAATTACAATGCTGCCACATTCTCATGGCCATTAGAATGCAGTTAGTAGAAAGCTGGCTTCAGGCATGCCTCCTTTTGAAAGTTGAGCTCAGGGCAGAACCCTCCCGCATCCTGCCTGCCCATAGTCCTAGCTGCTAACATCCTTATGTTAGGTGTTGAGAGAGGTTGGAGAAAAGCAAGTGGAAGTGTCAGGACTGTCCTCACGTGTATCTGAGATCAATACAGCGATTGCCAACGTCCTTATTCAATTAGAGTGTAGCTCCGGTATACCTCGCCTCGATAAGTGTCTAGCAGACATCGGCCTGCAAAGCATACACACTTCTGAGAGTTCAGCTTATGTCCTCTAACTTCTCCATCCTGACTGGCTGTATGTTCCACTTCCACAGCATTTCATTGTATGCAGGACAGTAGCGGAGTGAAAACCAAGTGTCTGCCTTGTCAATTTCGCGCCTAACGTACAGCTGCCTGCAAGGCATGCACACTCCTTTGGATTGAGCTTATGGCTTATGCCTCCCACATGCTGACCATCCGCACACTTCAGTTCCAAAGGATTTCTTTCAATATGGGACGCAAGTTTTGCGAGAGGCAAATGTGTCTTAGTTCAATCCTGCGACTTCTGAGGAATTCCTCCCTCAGATGGGAGCTACATACTAACTTCCAATCCTGAGTACCTAGCTGAAACCTCTCTCTCTGGGGAATTTCCTTCTGCGAGATGAGCTGACACGCGGTCCTTCCCAGTTCCACACTGCCTGCAGATGCTGTTACGAACATCCTCACTAGACATGTTTGTCAGAAGCTCTTGGGATGCAAGGGCCAGCTGTAGGCTTCAATGGTTGTGCCTCCAGGTGCAGTAGAGCAGTATTCATGGAAGGTAGCGCTTTACAATTCTGCTACATTCTCACGGCCATCAGAACGAGCTAGTAGAAAGCTGGCTTCTAGGCATGCTTTCTTTTGAGAGCTGAGCTCAGTGCCGGACCCTCCCATATCCTTCCCGCCCGTAGACATAACTGCTAATATCCTTATATTAGGTGCTGGGTGAGGGCGGCGAAATGCATGTGGAAGTGTCAGGCCTGTACTCACGATTATCTGAGTTGAATACAGCGATTTGAAACGGCCTTCTTCAAAGAGTGTAGCTAGTTTCTAACTCCCATGTATGAGTGGGTAGCAGACATCTGCCTTCCAGGCATACACACTTTTGAGAGTTGAGCTTATGGCCTGTGCTTCCCACATCCTGCCTACAGGTACATTTTGCAGCTAACAGGCATAGGCTCGATGCGTGACTGAAGTGTTGTGAGGGGTAAGTGGAAAGTCCCGGCACACAAGACTAGTGCCTCCAAGCTCAATCCAGCGATTTCCTAGTAATTCCTGTCTTAGACACATGCTACATACTAAGTTCCATACGTGAGAATCTAGCTGAACCCCGAGTCCAAAAGCATCTCTCTTCTGAGATTTGAGCTCCCACCCAGTCCCTCACAGTTCCACACTGCCCGCAGAATGAGTTTTGAACATCTTCACCAGAGACGTTTTTCAGAAGCTTGTGAGATGCAAGTGGAATAATGCAGGCCTGGAAGGTGTCTCCAGGTGCAGTAGAGTGGTATTCTTCAAACCTCCTGAGGTAGAAGACTGCTATGGTCTCACGGCCATTAGAACGCAGCTATTTGAATGCTGGCTTCTAGGCATGCTCTCTTGTGAGAGCTGAGCTCAGGGCAGGACCCTCCCGCATCTTGCCTGCCCATTGTCATAGCTGCTAACATCCTTACGTGAAGTGCTGGAAGAGATTGGAGAAATGCGAGTGGAAGTGTCAGGACTGTACTCACGTGTACCTGAGTTCAATACAGCGATTGCCAACGTCCTTAATCAATTAGAGTGTTGCTCGTGTATACCTCACCTCGATGAGTGTCTAGCAGACATCGGCCTGCAAATCATACAGACTTCTGAGAGCTGAGCTTATGGCCTGTACCTCCGCATCATGACTGCCTGTACGTTCCTCTTCCACAGCATTTTGATGTATGCGGGAGAGTAGCCGAGTGAAAACCAAGTGTCTGCCTTGTCAATTTCGTACCTAGCAGACAGGTGCCTCCCAGGCATGCACACTCCTTTGGATTGAGCTTATGGCTTGTACCTCCCACATGATTACCGCCTGTATATTTCACTTTCAAAGGATTTCCTTCGATATGGGTCGCAAGTTTTGCGAGAGGCAAGTGTCGCTTAGTTCAATCCAGCGACTTCTGGGGAATTCCTCCCTCAGGTGGGAGCTACATACTAACTTCCAAACCTGAGTTACTAGCTGAAAGCTCTCTCTCTGGGGAACTTCCCTCTCGGAGATGAGCTGAATTGTGGTCCTTCCCAGTTCCACGCTGCCTGCAGGTGCAGTTACGAACATCCTCACTAGACATGTTTGTCAGAAGCTCATAGGACGCAAGGGCCAGCTGCAGGCTTCAATGGTTGTGTCTCCAGGTGCAGTAGAGCGGTATTCATGGAATGTCCCATCTTATAATGCTGTTACGTTCTCACGGCCATCAGAAAGAGCTAGTAGAATACTGGCTTCTAGGCATGCCTCCTTTTGAGAGCTGAGCTCAGGGCAGGACCGTCCCGCATCCTGGCTGCCTGTAGTCGTAGCTACTAACATCCTTATGTTAGGTGTTGGCAGAGGTTGGAGAAATGCAAGTGGAAGTGTCAGGACTCTACTCACGTGTATCTGAGTTCAATACAGGATTGCCAACGTCCTTGTTCAATTAGAGTGTAGCTCGGGTATACCTCTCCTCGATAAGTGTCTAGCAGACATCGGCCTTCAAAGCATACACACTTTTGAGAGTTGAGCTTCTGGTCTGTACCTCCCCCCTCCTGACTGCCTGTACGTTCCACTTCCACAGCATTTCATTGTATGCGGGATAGTAGCAGAGTGAAAACCATATCTGCCTTGTCAATTTCGTGCCTAGTGGACAGCTGCCTGCAAGGCATGCACACTCCTTTGGCTTGAGCTTATGGCTTGTACCTCCCATATGCTGACCGCCTGTACGCTTCACTTCCAAAGGATTTCGTTCGATATGGGATGCAAGTTTTGCGAGAGGCAAGTGTCTCTTAGTTCAATCCAGTGACTTCTGAGGAATTCCTCCCTCAGATGGGAGCTACATACTTACTTCCAAACCTGAGTGCCTAGCTGAAAGCTCTCTCTCTGGGGAATTTCCTTCTGCGAGATGAGCTGACACGCAGTTCTTTCCTGTTCCACACTGCATGCAGATGCAGTTACGAACATCCTCACTAGACATGTTTGTCAGAAGCTTATGGGGTGCAAGGGCCAGCTGCAGGCTTCAATGGTTGTGTCTCCAGGTGCAGTAGAGTGGTATTCATTGTATTTGTACCGCCTACAATTCTGCTACATTCTCACGGCCATCAGAACGAGCTAGTATAAAGCTGGCTTCTAGGCATGCTCTGTTGTGAGAGCTGAGCTCAGGGCAGGACCCTCCCACATCTTGCCTGCCCATAGTCATAGCTGCTAACATCTTTACGTGGAGTGCTAGGAGATGTTAGAGAAATGCGACTGGAAGTGTCAGGACTATACTCACGTGTATCTGAGTTCGATACATCGATTGCCAACATCCTTGTTCAATTAGAGTGTAGCTCGGGTATGCCTCACCTCGATAAGTGTCTAGCAGACATCGGCTTGCAAAGCATACACACTTCGGAGATTTGAGCTTATAGCCTGTACCTCCCCCATCCTGACTGCCTGTACGTTATGCTTCCACAGCATTTCGTTGTATGCGTGAGAGTAGCGGAGTGAGAACCAAGTGTCTGCCTTGTCAATTTCGCGCCTAGCGGACAGCTGCCTCCAAGGCATGCACACTCCTTTGGATTGATCTTAGGACTTGAACCTCCCACATGCTGACCGCCTGTACGCTTCGCTTCCAAATGATTTCATTTGATACGGGACACAAGTTTTGAGAAATAAATGTTTCTTAGTTCAATCCAGCAACTTCTGAGGAATTCCTCCCTTAGATGGGAGCTACATACTAACTTCCAAACCTGAGTTACTAGCTGAAAGCTCTCTCTCTGGGGAACTTCCCTCTCGGAGATGAGTTGAAACGTGGTCCTTCCCAGTTCCACACTGCCTGCAGATACAGTTACAAACATACTCACTAGACATGTTTGTCAGAAGCTCATGGGATGCAAAGGGCAAGCTGCAGACTTCAAGGTTGTGTCTCCAGGTGCAGTAAAGCGGTATTCATGGAACATCCTGAATATCAATGCTGCCACGTTCTCATGGCCAACAGAACGCAGTTAGTAGAAAGCTGGCTTCGAGGCATGCCTCCTTTTGAAAGCTGAGCTCAGGGCAGGACCCTCCGCATCCTGACCTCCCATAGTCATAGCTGCTAACATCCTTATTTTAGGTGTTGGGAGAGGTTGGAGAAATGCAAGTGGAAGTGTCAGGACTGTACTCACGTGTATCTCAGTTCAGTACAGTGATTACCAGCATCCTTGTTTAATTAGAGTGTAGCTTGGGTATACCTTGCCTCGATAAGTGTCTAGCAGACATCGGCCTGCAAAGCATACACACTTCTGAGAGTTGAATTTATGCCTTGTACCTCGCACATGCTGACTGCAGGTACACTTCACTCCTATAAGGCCTAGGCTCGATGCGTGACAGAAGTTTTGTCAGAGGTTAGTGGAAGGTGCTGGCCCACACAATTAGTCTCCAAGCCCAATCCAGAGATATGTGAGGAACTGCTCTCTAGGATTGGTGCTACACACTAAGTTCCATACATGAGAATCTAGTTGAACACAGTGTCCAAAGGGTACTTGCTTCTGAGACTTGAGCTCACCTCCAGTCCCTCACAGTTCCACACGGCCTTCAGATGAAATTTTGAACATCCTCACTAGACGTGTTGGTCAGAAGCTCATAGGACAAAAGGAGCTAGCTGCAGGCTTCAATGCTTGTGTCTCTAGGTGCAATAGAGCGGTATACATGGAAACTCCTGACTTACAAATTAGCTACATTCTCATGGCCATAAGAACGCAGCTAGTGGAAAGGTGCATTCGAGGCATGCTGCTGAGGATCAGAGTCACCAGTTCCAGGTGAGGGACAGGTGGGGCCAGAGTCACTGGTACAGAAGAGGCCAAAGTGAGGACCAGAGTTACCAGGTCCAGGTGAGTCCCGGTGTGGAATAGAGGAACCATGTCCCGATGATGCCCAGGTAGGGACCAGAGTCACCAGGTCCAGATGAGGCCCAGGTGGGGAGCATATTCACTAGGTTCAGGTGAGGCCCAGTTGAGGACCACAGTCACCAGGTCTCGTTGAGGCCTAGAGGGGTACCAGAATCACCTGGTCCAGGTGACATCCAGATGGGGACCAGAGTCACCAGGTCAGGGTGAGGCCCAGAGGGGTTCAAGAGTCATCATGTCAAGGCGAGGCTCAGGTGTGGAACAGAGTAACCAGGTCCCAATGATGCCCAGGTGAGGACCAGAGTCACCAGATCTGGGTGACGCCTAGATAGGATCAGAGTCACCAGTTCCAGGTGAGGTCAAGAAGGAGTCCACAGCAATCAGGTCCAGGTGGGGAACAAGGTCACCAGGAGTGGGTGAGGCCCAGATGGGGACTAGATTCACCAGGTCCAGGTGAGGCCCAGGTGGTGACCAGAGTCACCGGGTCCGGGTGAGGACCAGGTAAGGACCAGATTCACCAGGTCCAAGAGGCCCACGTGGGGACCTGAATCACCAGGTATGGGTGAGGCCCAGGTGGCAACCCCACTCACCAGGTCCAGGTGAAGCCAACCTGCAGGCCATAGTCACCAGATCCAGGTGAGGCCCTGGTGGGGACCAGAGTCCCCAGCTAAATGTGAGGCTAGAAGGACACCACAGTCACCAGGTCCAGGTGTGGTTCATGTGGGAACGAGAGTCACCAGGTCCAGGTGAAACCCAGGTGGGGACCACAGTCACCAGGTCCAGATTGAGGCCTAGGTGGGGGGCCCAGAGTCATCAGGGCCAGGTGAGGCCAAAGTGTGGAGCAAAGTTATCAGGTCCAGGTGAGTCCCAGGTGGGAACCAGTCACCTCGTCCAGGTGAGGCCCACAAGTGTAGTGCCTCCAAGCTCAATCCCTCGATTTCCTAGTAGTTCCTGTCTTAGACTGGTACTACATACTAAGTTCCATACTAGCTAATAGAACCCTGCATCCAACGGCAACTTACATTCGAGAGTTGGGCTCACACGCAGTCCTTCACAGTTCCACACTGCCTGCAGAATGTCTTTCCAACGTCTTCACCGGAGGTGCTTGTCAAAAGCTTGTGAGACGCAAGTGGAATAATGCAGGCCTGGAAGGTGTCTCCAGGTGGAGTAGAGTGGTATTCTTGGAACCTCCTGAGTTAGAATACTGCTGCGTTCTCAGGACCAGAAGAATGCAGCTAGTTGAAAGCTGGCTTCTAGACATGCTTCCTTGTGAGAGTTGAGGTGAGGGCAGGAACCTCCCGCAACCTAACTGCCTGTAGACATAGGTCCTAACATCCTTATGTTAGGTGCTGGAAAAGGTTGTGAAAAGCATGTAGACGTTTCAGGCTTGTAGTCACGTGTAACTGAGTTCAATACAGCGATTTCCAACAGCCTTGTTCAATTAAAGTGTAGCTAGGTTCTAACTCCCATAAAAGAGTGGCTAGCAGACATCTGCCTGCAAAGCATACACGCTTCTGAGAGTTGAGCTTATGGGCTGTACCTCCCACAATCTGACGGCCTGTACGGATCGCTTCCACAGCATTCCCTTCTATGCGGGACAGTAGCGGAGTGAGAACCAAGTGTCTGCATTGTCAATTTCGCGACTACCGGACACCTGCCTCCAAGTGATGCACACTCCTTTGAATGAGCTTATGGCTTGTTCCTCCCACGTGCTGACCGCCTGTACCTTTCACTTCGAAAGGATGTCGTTCGATACGGGACACAAGTTTTGTGAGAGGCAAGTGTCTCCCAGCCCAATCCAACGACTTCTGAGTAATTCCTCCCTCAGAAGGTAGCTACATACTAACTTCCAAACCTGAGTACCTAGTTGAAAGCTGTCTCTCTGGGGAACTTCCTTCTGCAAGATGAGCTGACACGCGGTCCTTCCCAGTTCCACACTGCCTACAGATGGAGTTACGAACATCCTCACTAGACATGTTTGTCAGAAGCTCATGGGACGCTAGGGGCAAGCTGCAGGCTTCAACGGTTGTGTCTCCAGGTGCAGTAGAGTTTTATTCATGGAACGACCTGACTTCCAATGCTGTAAAGTGTGGGTTAGGTTACGGGTTAGGGTTAGGGTTAGGGTCCTGTTTAAGCTTAGGGTTAGGGTTAGGGTTCAGGTTAGGTTAGGGGTAGGTTCAGGGTTAGGGGTAGGCTACGGGTTAGGGTTAGAGTTAGGTTATGGGTTAGGTTATGGGTTAGGGTACGGGTTAGGTTATGGATTAGGGTATGGGTTAGTGTTAGGGTTAGGGTTAGGGTACGGGTTAGGGTTAGGTTTAGGGTACGGCTTAGGGTTCGGTTTAGGTTTATGGTTAGGGTTAGGGTACGGGTTAGGGTTAAAGTTAGGGTACTGTTTAGGGTTAGGGTTAGGTTACAGGTTAGGGTTAGGGATAGGGTAAGGGTTAAGGTTAGGATTAGGTTAGGGTTAGGGTTAGGGTTAGGATTAGGGATTGGGTTTCGTTAGGTTTAGGGTTGGGGTAAGGTTAGGGTTAGGGTACGGGTTAGAGTTTGGGTTAGGGTACGGGTGAGGGTTAGGGTAAGCGTTAGGGTAAGCGTTAGGGCACGGGTTAGGATTAGGGTACGGTTTAAGGTTAGGTTTAGGGTTAGGTTTAGGGTTAGGGTATGGGATAGGGTTAGGTTTAGGGTACTGTTTAGTGTTAGGGTTAGGGTTAGGGTTAGGTTACAGGTTAGGGTTACGGTTAGGGTTAGAGTACGGGTTAGGGTTAGAGTTAGAGTTCGGGTTATATTTAGGGTTAGGGTTAGGCTACGTGTTAGGGTTAGTGTTAGGTTTATGATTAGGGTTCGGTTTAGGCTTAGGTTTAGGGTACAGATTAGGGTTAGACTACGGGTTAGGGTTAGGGTTTGGGTACGGTTTAGAGTTATGGTATGGATTATGGTATGGGTTAAGGTATGGGTTAGGGTACTGGTAACAGTTAGGGTTTGGGTTAGGTTTAGGGTACGGGTTAGGGTTAGGTTTAGGGTTAGGGTTAGGGTACAGGATAGGGTTAGGTTTAGGGTTAGTGTTAGGGTTTGGGTTAGGGTACGGGTTAGGGTTAGGTTTAGGGTACTGTTTAGGGTTAGGGTTAGGTTATGGTTTAGGGTTAGTGTAGGTTACGGGTTAGGGTTAGTGTTAGGGTTAGGTTTCTGTTAGGGTTAGGGGTAGGGTTAGGGTTTAGGGTTAGGGTTAGGGTACTGTTTAGGGTTAGGTATAGTGTTAGGTTTAGTTTACGGGTTAGGGTTAGGGTTAGGGTTAGGTTATGGGTTAGGGTTCGGGTTAGGATATGGGATACGTTTAGGGGTAGGGTTAGGGAATGGGTTAGGGTTAAGGTTGGGGTTAGGCTTAGGTTATGGGTTCAGGTTAGGGTTAGGGGTGGTGTATGGGTTTGTTTATGGGTTAGGGTACGGGTACGGTTATGGGTTAGTGTACAGGTTAGTGTTAGGGTTTGGGTTAGGGAACAGGATAGGTTTAGGGTTTGGGTATGGGTTAGGGTACAGGTTAGGTTACGGTTTAGGGTTAGGGTACGGGTTAGAGTTAGGGTTCAGGTTAGGGTTGGGGTTAGGGTTAGGTTTAGGGTAGGGTTAGGTTTAGGGTTACGGTACGGGTTAGCGTACGCATTAGGGTTAGGGTTAGGGTACGGGTTAGGATTAGGGTACGGGAGAGTTAGTGTTAGAGTTAGGGTACGGGTTTGGGTTAGAGTTAGGGTTAGGGTACGGCTTAGGGTTAGTTTTAGTGTTAGGGTTAGGTTAAGGTACACGTTAGGGTTAGGGTTAGGGTACTGTTTAGGGTTAGGTTTAGTTTACGGGTTAGGGTTAGGGTTAAGGTTAGTTTACGTGTTAGGGATAGGGTTTGGGTGAGGTTTAGGGTTAGGTTAGGGTTAGGGTTAGGTTTAGATTAAGGGTTAGGGTTATGATTAGTGCTAGGGTTAGGTTAGGGGTAGTTTTAGTGTGAGGGTACGGGTTATGGTTAGGGTTAGGGTAGGGTACGGTTTAGGGTTAGGGTACGGGTTAGGGTTAGTGTACGGGTTAGGGTTAGTGTTAGGGTTAGGGGTTAGGGTTAGGGTTATAGTTATGGTTAAGGATTAGGGTTTAGGATTAGGGTTAGGGGTTAGGGGTTCGGGTTAGGGTTAAGGGTTAGGGGTTAGGGTTAGGGGTTAGGGTTATGGTTAGGGTTAGGAGTTAGGGTTAGGTTTTGGGTTAGGGTTAGGGTTATGGTTAGGGTACGGCTTAGGGTTAGGTTTAGGGTTAGTGTTAGGGTTAAGGTACACGTTTGGGTTAGGGTTAGGGTACTTTTTAGGGTTAGGGTTAGGTTTAGTTTATGGGTTAGTGTTAGGATCAGGGTTAGGTTTAGTTTACGTGTCAGGGATACGGTTAGGGTGAGGGTTAGGGTTAGGTTAGGGTTAGGGTTAGGGTTTGGTTTAGAGATAGGGTTAGGGTTATGATTAGAGTTAGGGTTAGGTTTAGGGGTAGTTTTAGTGTTAGGGTACGGGTTATGGTTAGGGTTATTGTAGGGTACGGTATAGGGTTAGGGTACGGGTTAGGGTTAGTTTTAGGGTTAGTATTAGGGTACGGGTTAGGGTTAGTGTTAGGGTACCATTTAGGGTTAGTGTACGGGTTAGCGTTAGGGTTGGGGTTAGCGTAAGGGTTAGGGCACGGGTTAGGATTAGGGTTAGGGTATTGTTTGGGTTAGGGTCAGGGTTAGATTTAGGTTATGTGTTAGGGTACGGGTTAGGGTTAGGATACGGGTTAGGGTTAATGTACGGGTTAGGGTTGGGGTTAAGGTATGGTTTAGGGTTAGGGTACGGGTTAGGCTTAGAGTACGGGTTACGGTTAGGGTTAGGTTACGGGTTAGGGTAAGGGTTAGGGTTAGGTTTAGGGTTAAGTGTTGAGGTTAAGGGTTACGGATAGCGTTAGGGGTCATGGTTAGGGGTTAGGGTTAGGGTACTGGTTAGGGTACGTGTTAGGGTTAGGGTTAGGTTACGGGTTAGTGTATGGGTTAGGTTTCAGGTTAGGTTTAGGGTTAAGGTTAGGGTGAGGGGTTAGGGTTAGTGTTAGGGTTAAGGTTAGGGTGAGGGGTTAGGGTTAGTGTTAGGGTTAGGGGTTAGGGTTAGGGTTAGGGTACAGGTTACGGTTAGAGTACGGGTTACGGTTAGGGTTAGGGTACGGGTTAGGGTTAGGGTATGGTTTAGGATTAGGGTACAGTTTAGGGTACGGGTTAGGGTTAGGGTACAGGTTATGGTTAGTGTAAGGGTTAGGGGTAGGATTACTGTACAGGATAGGGTTAGGGTACGGGTTAGGGTTAGGTTTAGGGTACGGGTTAGAGTTAGGGTATAGGTTAGGGTTAGGTTTAGGTTACGGGTGAGTGTTAGGGTTAGGGTATGGGTTAGTGTATGGGTTAGGTTTCAGGTTAGGTTTAGGGTTAGTTTTAGAGTTAGGGGTTAGGGTTAGTGTTAGGTTTAGGGTTAGGGTTAGGGTTAAGTGTTAGGTTTAAGGGTTAGGGATAGTGTTAGGGTTAGGGTTAGGGGTTAGGGGTAGGGTTAGGGTTAAGGGTTAGTGTTAAGGGTTAGGGTTAGGGGTTAGGGTTAGTGTTAGTGTTAGGGTTAAGGTTAGGGCTTAATGTTAGGGTTAGGGTTAGGGTTTGGGTTAGTGTTAGGATTAGGGTTAGAGTTAGGGTTTAGGGTTAGGGTTAAGGCTTAGGGTTAGGTTTAGGGTTAGTGGTTAGGGGTTCAGTTTAGGGGTAGGGGTAGGGGTTAAGGTTTGGGTTAGGGTTTAGGGTTAGGTTTTGGTTTGGGGTTAGGGTTAGGTTTCGTTTTAGGGTTAGGTTTATGGGTTAGGGTTTAGGGTTAGGGTTAGGTGTTAGGGTTAGGGTTAGAGGTTAGAGGTTAGGGTTATGGTTATGGTTAGGTATGTGTTAGGGTTAGGGTTAGGATATGGCTTAGGGTACAGGTTAGGGTATGGGTTAGTGTTAGAGTACTGGTTAGGGTTAGGGTTAGGGGACAGGTTAGTGTACGGGTTAGGGTAAGTGTTAGGGTACGGGTTAGGGTTGGGGTACAGTTTAGTGTTAGGGTACCTGTTAGGGTTAGGCTACTGATTAGGGTTACGGTACAGCTT
The DNA here is from genome assembly GCF_011100685.1 of Canis lupus familiaris. Classification (NCBI taxonomy): domain Eukaryota; kingdom Metazoa; phylum Chordata; class Mammalia; order Carnivora; family Canidae; genus Canis; species Canis lupus. Next base: position 27,039 of record NW_023330952.1, read on the forward strand.
AAGTTAGGGTTAGTGTTCGGGTTAGGGTTAGGGTTTAGGGTTTAGGGTTAGGGTTAGTATTACGATTAGGGTTAAGGGTTAGGGTTAAGGGTTAGGGTTAGGATAGGTTTAGTGTTAGGGGTTAGGGGTTAGGGTTAGGGATTTGATTCGAATCAATTCTTTTTTTTATTTTTTTAAAGATTTTTTAATTTATTTATGATAGACATAGAGAGAGGCAGAGACACAGGAGGAAGGAGAAGCAGGCTTCATGCAGAAGCCCGATGTGGGACTCGATCCCAGGTCTCCAGGATCATGCCCCGGGCTGCAGGCAGCGCTAAACCGCTGCGCCACCGGGGCTGCCCTCGATTCTTTTTGATTCGATTCGATTGGATTCATTTCTTTTCAATTCGATTCTTTTCGATTCGATTATTTTAGATTCGATTCGATTATTTTCGATTAAATTCGATTATATTCAATTCAAATCGATTAGATTATTTTCGATTCGATTGGATTATTTTAGATTTGATTAGATTATTTTTGATTCAATTCGATTGGATTATTTTTTATTCGATTTGATGCAAATCGATTCTTTTCGATTTGATGCAATTAATTTCGATTCGATTTGATTATTTTCGATTCGATTCGATTTGATTCGATTCAAATAATGTTTATTAATTTTTATTTATTATTTATGATAGTCACAGAGAGAGAGAGAGAGAGGCGCAGAGACACAGGCAGAGGGAGAGGCAGGCTCCATGCACCGGGAGCCCGATGTGGGATTTGATCCCGGGTCTCCAGGATCGCGCCCTGGGCCAAAGGCAGGCGCCAAACCGCTGTGCCACCCAGGGATCCCCGATTCGAATAATTTCAATTCGATTCAATAATTTTTGATTCATTTCAATTCAATTTGATTATTTTCGATTCAATTTGATTGGATTCGTTTTGATTATTTTCGATTCGATCCAATTATTTTTGATTTGATCGATTCTTTTCGATTCGATTCGATTATTTTCGATTCAATTCGATTCGATTATTTTCGATTCAATTCGATCGATTCGGTTTGATTATTTTCAACTCAATTCAATCAATTCGGCTCAATTATTTTCGATTTGATTCGATTATTTTCGATTCGATAAGATTACTTTTGATTCGATTATTTTCGATTCGATTTCATTATTTTCAATTCAATTCAATTAGATTATTTTCGATTCGATTCAATGCGAATCGATTATTTTCGATTAGTTTCGATTCAATTATTTTCGATTTGATTTGATTCGATTATTTTCAATTCGATTCAATTTGATTATTTTCATTTTGATTCGGTTCAATTCAATTCTATTATTTTCGATTCGATTTGTTTCGTATTGATTCGAATCGTTTTGATTCAATTTGATTATTTTCGATTTGAATCGATTCTTTTCGATGCGATTCTTTTCGATTCGGTTTGATATTTTCGATTCGAATCAACTCGATTCTTTTTGATTCGAGTACGTAAGATTCGATTCGATTCTTTTCGATTCGATTCGATTCGATATGATTCTTTTCGGTTCTATTCGATTCGATTCTTTTCGATTCAATTCGATATGATTCGATTCTTTTCGATTCCATTCGATACGATTCGATTTTATTCTTTTCATTTTGATTCGATTCATTTCGATGCTATTCAATTCGATTCGTTTCGAATCGATTCGATTCTTTTCGATTCAATTCGATACTTTTCGATTCGATTTGATTCGTTTTGATTCGATTCGATTCTTTTCGATTCAATTCGATTAGATTCTTTTCGATTCGATTTGATTCGTTTTGATTCGATATGATTTGATTTGATTCTTTTCGATTTGATTCGATTCAATTCGATTCTTTTCAATTCGATACGATTCTTTTCGTTTCGATTCGATTCTTTTCGATTTGATTAGATTCTTTTCAATTTGATTCAATTTGATTCTTTTCGATTTGATTCTTTTCGCTTCGATTCGATTCTACTCGATTCATTTCGAATCGATTCGATTCTTTTTGATTCGATCTATTTGATTATTTCGATTCAGTTCGATTCGATTCGATTCTTTTCGATTTGATTCAATTCTTTTCCACTCTGATTCGATTCGTTTTGATTTTTTTCGATTCGTTTCAATTCGAATCTATTCGATTCTTTTCGATTCAATTCGATTCAATTCGATTCTTTTAGATTCAATTCGATTCGATTCAATTCCATTCAATTCAATTCTTTTCAATGCGAATCAATTCGATTCGATTCTATTTGATTCGATCTATTCGATTATTTTCGATTCGGTTAGATTCGATTCAATTCTTTTCGATTCGATTCGATTCTTTTCCATTCGATCTGATTAGATTCGTTTTGAATTTTTTCGATTCGATTTGATTCGAATCTATTCGATTCTTTTCGATTCAATTCAATTCTTTTCGATTCAATTCAATTTGATTCAATTGCATTCGATTCGATTCTTTTTGGTTCGATTCGATTCTTTTCAATTCAATTCTTTTCGATTCGATTCTTTTCGATGCTATTCGATTCTATTCTTTTCGATACGATTCGATTCTTTTCGATTCGATTCGATTCGATTTGATTTGATTCTTTTCAATTCAATTAGATATGATTTGATTCTTTTCAATTCAATTCAATACCATTCGATTCTTTTCGATTCAATTCAATTTGATTCTTTTCTATTCGATTCGATTTGATTGTTTACGATTTGATTCGATACAATTGGATTCTTTTCGTTTCGATTTGATTCTTTTTGATTCGATTCTTTTCGATTTGATTCGATTCTTTGGATTCGATTCGATACTGTTCGATTCGATTCAATTCTTTTGGATTCTATTTGATTCATTTCGATTCTTGATGCGATTCGAATCTTTTCACTTTGCTTCAATTCGATTCTACTCTATTCATTTCAAATCGATTCGATTCTTTTTGATTTGATCTATTCAATTATTTTCTATTCGGTTCGATTCGATTCAATTCTTTTCGATTTGATTCGATTCTTTTCCATTCGATCTTATTAGATTCGTTTCGAAATTTTTCAATTCAATTCAATTCGAATCTATTTGATTCTTTTCGATTCAATTCGATTCAAATTCCTTTCTTTTCAAATTGATTTGATTCGATTCGATTCTTTTTGATTCCATTCGAATCGATTTTTTCGATTCAATTCTTTTAGATTCGACTCTTTTCGATTCAATTCATTTGGATTCGATTCTTTTCGATTCAATTAGATTCTTTTCGATTCGATTCAGTTCTTTTCGATTCAATTTGATTCGATTCGATTCTTTTCGATTCAATTTGAGTCGATTCTTTTCGATTCGAATCGATACTTTTCTACTCTTTTCGATTTGATACGATTCGATTATTTTCGATTCGATACCATTTGATTCGTTCTTTTTTTGAATCAATTCGATTCTTTTCGATTCGACTCTTTTCGATTCGATTCATTTGGATTCGATTCTTTTCGATTCGATTCAATTAGATTCTTTTCGATTCGATTCTTCTTGATTCGATTCGATTAGATTTTTTTCGTTTCGATTCGATAGTTTTCTATTCCTTTCTTTTCTATTCGATTCGATTAGATTCTTTTCGATTTGATTCAATTCAATTCGAATCTTTCTATTCGAGTCTTTTTGATTTGAATTCCTTTCTTTTCGAATCGATTCAATTCGATTCTTTTCGATTCGATTCAATTCTTTTTGATTTGATTCGATTTGATTCGATTATTTTCACTTCGATTCGATTCTTTTGATTCGGTGCGATTCAATTCGATTTTTTTCGATTCAATTCGATTAGATTCTTTTCGATTTGAGTCTTTTCGATTCGAATTTCTTTCTTTTCAAATCGATTTAATTCGATTCTTTTTGATTCGATTCGATTCTTTTTGATTCGATTCGATTCTTTTTGATTTGATTCTTTTCAGGTCGATTCGATTCGGTTTTTTTTTTTATCTTTATTTTTTTTATTTTTTTATTTATTTATGATAGTCACACAGAGAGAGAGAGAGAGGCAGAGACACAGGCAGAGGGAGAAGCAGGCTCCATGCACCGGGAGCCCGACGTGGGATTCGATCCCGGGTCTCCAGGATCACGCCCCGGGCCAAAGGCAGGCGCCAAACCGCTGCGCCACCCAGGGATCCCGATTCGGTTTTTTTTAATCAATTCGATTCTTTTCGATTCTACTCTTCGATTCAATTCTTTTGGATTCATACTTTTGGATTCGATTCGATTCTTTTCGATTCGATTCTTTCCGATTAGATTTGATTCTTTTTGATTCAATTCGATTCGATTCTTTACAATTCGATTCGATTCTTTTCAATTCGATTCGATTCGATTATTTTCAATTCGATTCGATTCAATTCGATTCGTTTTTTTCTAAACGATTCGATTCTTTTTGATTCCATTCCTTTCAACTCGATTCATTTGGATTCGATTCTTTTCGATTCAATTCGATTCGATTCTTTTTGATTCGATTCGATTCGATTCTTTTTGATTCGTCTCTTTTCGATTCTATTCGAATCTTTTCGATTCGATTAGATTCTTTTCGATTCAATTTGATTCGATCCGAAACTCTTCAATTCTTTTCAATTCAATTCGATTGTTTTTGATTCGAATTGATTCAATTCTTTTCGATTCGATTCGATTGTTTTCGATTCGATTCGATTTTTTTCTATTCGATTCTTTTTTATTTGATTTGTTTCGATTATTTTCGATTCGATTTGATTCTTTTTGATTCGTTTTGGATCGATTCGATCCTTTTTGATTCGATTCGATTCGATACGATTCTTTTCGTTTTGATATGATAGTTTTCGATTCGTTTCTTTTTGATTCTATTCGATTCGATTCTTTTTGTTTTGATTCGATTTGATTCGAATCTTTTGATTCGAGTCTTTTCGATTCGAATTCCTTTCTTTTAGAATCGATTCGATTCAATTCTTTTCGATTCGATTGAATTCGATTCGATTCTTTTCACTTCCTTTCGATTTGATTCTTTTGATTCGGTGCGATTCGAGTCGATTCTTTTTGATTCGATTTGATTCGATTCTTTTTTATTCGATTCGATTCCTTTCAATTTGATTCGATTCTTTTTATTCTTTTCAATACAATTTGATTCGTTTTTTTCAAATTGATTGTTTTTGATCGACTCTTCGATTCGATTCATTTGGATTCGATTTGTTTCGTTTGGATTCGATTCGATTCCTTTCGATTCGATTCTTTTCGATTTGATTCGATTCTTTTAAAATCGATTCAATTCAATTCGATTCTTTTCGATTCGATTTTTTTCGATTCGTCGATTCGATCCTTTTCGATTCGATTCTTTTCGATCCGATTCCATTCTTTTCGATTCAATTCGATTCTTTTCGATTTGATTCTTTTCGACTCAATTCGATTATTTTCTTTCGATTCGATTCAATTCGAATCTATTCGATTCAATTCTTTTCGATTCGATTATTTTCGATTCGATTCGATTATTTTTTTATTCATTTTGAATTGATTCGATCCTTTTTGTTTCGATTCGATTTGATTTTTTTCATTCGATACGATTTTTTTCGTTTCGATATGATAGTTTTCAATTCGTTTCTTTTCGATTCTATTCGATTCGATTCTTTTTGTTTCGATTCAATTTGATTCGAATCTTTCGATTCGAGCCTTTTCGATTCAAATTCCTTTCTTTTAGAATCGATTCGATTCAATTCTTTTCAGTTCCATTCCATTCAATTCTTTTTTTTGAAACAATTTGATTATTTTTGATGCCACTCTTTTCGATTAGATTCATTTGGATTCGATTCTTTTCGATTCGATTAGATTTGATTCTTTTCGATTCAAGTCGAGTCAATTCTTTTTGATTCCATTCGAATCTTTTCGGTTCGATTAGATTCTTTTTGATTTAATTCGATTCGATTCGAAACTCTTCGATTGAATTCTTCTCGATTCGATTCTTTTTGATTCGATTCTTTTCGATTCGATTCATTTCTTTTCAATTTCACTTTTTTCTATTCGATTCTTTTTTATTTGATTTAATTATTTTCGATTCGATTCGATTTTTTTGGTTTCAAAACGATAGTTTTCGAATCGTTCTTTTCGATTCTATTCAATGCGATTCTTTTTGTTTCGATTCGATTTGATTCAAATCTTTCAATTCGAGTCTTTTCGATTCAATTTCCTTTCTTTTAGTATCGATTCGATTCGATTCGATTCTTTTCGATTCAATTCGATTTGGTTCGATTCGATTCTTTTCACTTCCATTCAATTCGATTCTTTGGATTCGGTGTGATTCGATTCGATTTTTTTGGATCTGATTCGATTCGATTCGATTCAATTCGATTCTTTTCGATTCGATTCAATTCAGTTCGATTCTTTTCGATTCAATTTGATTCTTTTCGATTCAATTCAATTCGTTTCTTTAGATTTGATTTGATTTGATTTTTTTCGATTCGATTCAATTCTTTTCGATTCTATTCTATTCTTTCGATTTGATTCTTTTCGATTCGAATAGATTCTTTTCAATTCGATTTGATTCGATTCGATTCAATTCTTTTTGATTCGATTCAGTTTGATTTGAATCTATTCTATTCGATTATTTTCAATTCGATTCTTTTCGATTTGTTCGATTCAGTTCTTTTCGATTCATTTTGATTTGATTATTTGATTCGATTCTTTTCGATTCGATTTGAATCTATTCTATTCGATTCTTTTCAATTCGATTCTTTTCGATTTGATTCGATTCAGTTCTCTTCGATTTGATTCGATTTGACTCTTTTCGATTCGATTCGATTCTTTCTGATTCAATTCGATTCTTTTTGATTCAATTCGATTTGATTCTTTTCGATTCAATTCAAATCGATTCGATTCATTTGGATTCAATTATTTTCAATTCGATTTGATTTCTTTTCGATTCAATTCGATTCGATTCTTTTCGATTCGATTCATTTCTATTCAATTTGATTCGATTCGATCCTTTTCGATTCGATTCAATTCTTTTCGATTCGATTCTTTTCCATTCAATTCTTTCCGATTCGATTCTTTTCCATTCGATTCGATATTTTCGATTCGATTCATTTCTTTTTTATTAGATTTTTTACGATTCTTTTCGATTCGATTCAATTCTTTTCGATTTGATTTGATTCTTTCCATTCGATATGATTCGATTCGATCCTTTTCGATTTGATTCGATTCTTTTCGATTCAATTCGATTTGATCTTTTCCGATTCGATTCGATTCTCTTCGATTTGATTCGATTCGATTCAATTATTTTCGATTCAATTCAATTCAATTCCATTATTTTCGATTGTAGTCTATTCGAATCGATTATTTTCAATTAGATTCGATTATTTTCTATTCGATTCGTTTCGATTCGAATATTTTTGATTCGATTCGTTTCGATTCGATTCGATTCGATTATATTCGAGTTGATTCGATTCGATTATTTTTGGTTCTATTCGTTTCGATTCGAATCGTTTCAATTCGATTCGACTCGATTATTTTTTATTCGATTCGTGTCTATTATTTTCGATTCGACTCGTTTCGATTCGTTTATTTTCGATTTGATTCGTATCGATTCGATTCGATTCGAGTATTTTCGATTAAATTCGTTTCGATTTGAATCGATTCAATTATTTTTGATTCGATTCATTTCGATTCGTTTTGATTCGATTATTTTCGATTCGATTCGTTTCAATTCGATTCAATTCGATTATTTTCAATTCGAATCGATTATTTTCGATTTGATTCGATTCGATTATTTTTTTTAAAGATATATGTTTTTTTAATTTATTTATGATAGTCACAGAGAGAGAGAGGCAGAGACATAGGCAGAGGGAGAAGCAGGCTCCATGCACCAGGAGCCCGATGTGGGACTCAATCCGGGTCTCCAGGATCGCGCCCTGGGCCAAAGGCAGGCGTCAAACCGCTGCGCCACCCAGGGATCCCTGATTCGATTATTTTTGATTCGATCATTTCGATTCTATTCGTTTTGATTCAATTCAATTCGATTATTTTAGATTTGTTTTGATTCGATTCGATTTGATTTTTTATTCAATTCATTTCGATTCGATTATTTTCTATTCGAATCATTTCGATTCGATTATTTTTTATTCGTTTCGATTCCATTCCATTATTTTTTATTCAAATTGTTTCGATTCTATTCAATTCGATTATTTTCGATTCAATTCCTTTCGATTTGGTTATTTTTGATTCGATTCGATTCCATTCGATTACTTTTGATTCAATTCGTTTCGAGTCGATTCGATTCGATTATTTTCCGTTCTATTCATTTCGATTAGATTCGATTAGATTATTTTCGATTCAATTCGTTTCGATTCGGTTCCATTCGTTTCAATTCGATTATTTTTGATTCGATTCGATTCGATTATTTTCTATTCGATTCGTTTCGATTCGATTATTTTTGATTCGATTCGTTTTGATTCGATTTGATTCGATTATTTTCGAGTTGATTCGATTCGATTATTTTCAGTTCTATTCGTTTCGATTAGATTCGATTCGATTATTTTCGATTCAATTCATTTCGATTCGTTTATTTTCGATTCGAATTGTTTCGATGTGATTCGATTCGAGTATTTTCGATTCAATTCGTTTCGATTCAATTTGATTCAATTATTTTTGATTCGATTCATTTCGATTCGATTCAATTTTTTTCGATTCGATTCTGTTCGATTTGATTAGATTCTTTTCGATCGACACGTTTTGATTCATTTCGATCGATTCATTTCGATTGATTCGATTCGATCCTTTTCGATTCGATCCTTTTCAATCCGATGCTTTTCGATTCGATTCGATTCTTTTCGATTCGATTCTTTTCCATTCAATTCGATTCTTTTCAATTCGATTGGATTTGATTCTTTTCAATATGATTCGATTTTTTCGATTCGATTCTTCTTTATTTGATTTGTATCGATTCTTTTCGAATAGATTTGATTCGATTCTTTTCGATTCGATTCGATTCTTTTCAATTCGATTCAATTCGATTCGATCTTTTCTGATTCAATTCGATTCTTTTCGATTCGATTCGATTCTTTTTTTATTCGATTCGATTCGATTCTTTTCGAGTCGATTCGAATCAATTCGGTTTTTTTTCGAATCGATTCGATTCTTTCGATTCGACTCTTCGATTCGATTATTTTGGATTCAATTCTTTTTGATTCGATCCTTTTTGATTCGATTCGATTCTTTTTGATTCGATTCGATTCCATTTTTTTGTTTCAATTCGTCTTTTTTGATTCGTTTCTTTTTGATTCGATTCAATTCGATTTTTTTCGAATCGGTACGATTTTTTCGTTTTGATATGATAGTTTTCAATTCGTTTCTTTTCGATTCTATTCAATTCGATTCTTTTTGTTTCAATTCGATTTGATTTGAATCTTTCAATTCGAGTCTTTTCGATTCGAGTTCCTTTCTTTTAGAATCGATACTTTTCTATTCTTTTCAATTCGATTCGATTATGTTTGATTCGATTCCATTTGATTCGTTCGTTTTTCGAATCTATTCTTTTTGATTCGACTCTTTTTGATTCGATTCATTTGGATTCAATTCTTTTCAATTCGATTCGATTCTTTTTTTTCGAATCGATTCGATTTTTTCGATTTGACTCTTTTCTTTTTTTAATTTTTTTTAAAATTTTTATTTATTTATGATAGTCACAGAGAGAGAGAGAGAGGCGCAGAGACACAGGCAGAGGGAGAAGCAGGCTCCATGCACCGGGAGCCCGATGTGGGATTCGATCCCGAGTCTCCAGGATCGCGCCCTGGGCCAAAGGCAGGCGCCAAACCGCTGCGCCACCCAGGGATCCCCTGACTCTTTTCGATTCGATTCATTTGGATTGGATTATTTTCGATTCGATCCTTTTCGATTTGATTCGATTCTTTTTTTTAAATTTTTTTTAATTTTATTTATTTATGATATGCACACAGTGAGAGAGAGAGAGAGGCAGAGACATAGGCAGAGGGAGAAGCAGGCTCCATGCACCTGGAGCCCGACGTGGGATTTGATCCCTGGTCTCCAGAATCGCGCCCTGAGCCAAAGGCAGGCACTAAACCGCTGCGCCACCCAGGGATCCCAATTCGATTTGATTCTTTTCGATTCAATTCGATTCAATTCCTTTCGATTCGATCCGATTCTTTTCTATTCGATTTGATTCGATTCGATCCTTTTCGATTCGATTCGATTCTTTTCGATTTGATTTGATTTTTTCCTATTCAATACAATTCGATTCGATCCTTTTCGATTCGATTCGATTCTTTTCAATTCGATTCGATTCGATTCTTTTTTTAATTTTTTTATTCGATTCTTACATTCAATTTGATTAGATCTTTTTGATTCGATTTGATTCTCTTTGATTCGATTCTATTTGATTTTTTTCGTTTCCATTCGATAGTTTTCTATTCATTTCTTTTCTATTCGATTCGATTTGATTTGATTCTTTTCGATTCAATTCGATTCGATTCGAATCTTTCTATTCGAGTGTTTTTTTTTCTATTCGAGTGTTTTTTATTTGAATTCCTTTCTTTTCGAATCGATTCAATTCGATTCTTTTGATTCGATTCAATTATTTTCACTTCCATTCGATTAGATTCTTTTGATTCGGTGCGATTCGATTCGATTTTTTTCGATTCAATTCGATTCTTTTCGATTCAAGTCTCTTCGATTCGAATTTCTTTCTTTTTGAATCAATTTGATTCTATTCTTTTCGATTTGATTTGATTCGATTCTTTTTGATTCGATTCGATTCTTTTCGATTTGATCTGATTCTTTTCAATTCAATTCGATTCGATTCTTTTCAATTCCAGTCTCTTCGATTCGAATTTCTTTCTTTTCGAATCGATTTGATTCCATTCTTTTCAATTTGATTCGATTCAATTTGATTCTTTTCGATTCGATTCGATTCTTTTTGAGTCGATTCGATTCGAATCAATTCGGTTTTTTTTCAAATCGATTCGATTTTTTCGATTTGACTCTTCGATTCGATCCTTTTCGATTCAATTCGATACTTTTTGGTTCGATTCGATTCTTTTCTATTCTTTTCAATTCAATTCGATTCGATTATTTTCGATTCGATTCAGTTCGATTCGTTTTTTTGAATCGATTCATTCTTTTTGATTCCACTCCTTTCGACTCGATTTGATTCGATTCTTTTTGATTCGATTAGATTCTATTCTTTTCGATTCAATTCAATTCTTTTTGATTCGTTTCTTTTCGATTCTATTCGAATCTTTTCGATTCGATTAGATTCTTTTCGATTCAATTCGATTCGATTCAAAACTCTTCGATTCAATTTTTTTGATTCGATTCGATTCGATTGTTTTCAATTCGATTCAATTCAATTCTTTTCAATTCGATTCAATTCTTTTCGATTCCTTTTGTTTTTTTCAATTCGATTTTTTATTTGATTTGTTTCAATTCTTTTCTATTCGATTCGATTCTTTTCAATTCGATTCGATTCTATTTGATTCATTTCGAATCGATTCGATCCTTTTCGATTCTATTCGATTCGAATCGATTTTTTTCGATTCGATTCGATTTTTTTCATTTCGATATGATAGTTTTCGATTCGTTTCTTTTCGATTTTATTCGATCCGATTCTTTTTGTTTCGGTTCGATTTGATTCGAATCTTTTGATTCGAGTCTTTTCAATTCAAATTCCTTTCTTTTAGAATTGATTCGATTCGATTCTTTTCGATTTGATTTGATTCGATTCGATTCTTTTCACGTCCATTTGATTTAATTCTTTAGATTCGGTGCGTTTTGATTCTATTTTTTTGATTCGATTCGATTCTTTTCGATTAGATTCGATTCAGTTTTTTCGATTCGATTTGATTCTTTTCGATTCGATTCGATTCTTTCCGATTCGATTCGATTCTTTTCAATTCAATTTGATTCGATTCTTTTCGTTTCAATTTGATTTGATACGATTCTTATCGAATCGATTCTTTTCAATTCTTTTCTCTTCCATTCAATTCGATTCTTTGGATTCGGTGCGATTCGATTCAATTTTTTTCTTTTTTTAAAAAATATTTATTTATTTATTTATTTATTTATTTATTTATTTATTTATTATGATAGTCACAGAGAGAGAGAGAGAGGCAGAGACACAGGCAGAAGGAGAAGCAGGCCCCACGCACCGGGAGCCCGATGTGGGATTCGATCCCGAGTCTCCAGGATCACGCCCTGGGCCAAAGGCAGGCGCCAAACCACTGCGCCACCCAGGGATCCCCGATTCAATTTTTTTCGATTCGATTCGATTCTTTTCGATTCGAGTCTTTTCGATTCGAATTGCTTTCTTTTCGAATCGATTTGATTCGATTCTATTCTTTTTGATTCCATTCGAATCAATTTTTTTCAATTCAATTCTTTTAGATTCTTTTCAATTCGATTTTTTCGATTTGATTCGATTCTTTTTGATTTGATTCGATTCTTTTTATTCATTTCGAATCGATTCGATCCTTTTCGATTCGATTCGATACGATCGTTTTCGTTTCGATGATAGTTTTCGATTCCTTTCTTTTTGATTCTATTCGATTCAATTCTTTTTGTATCGATTCAATTCTTTACACTTCCTGTTGATTCGATTCTTTTGATTTGGTGCGATTCGATTTTTTCGATTAGAGTCGATTCGATTCTTTTTGATTCAAGGTTCTTCGATTCGAATTTCTTTCTTTTCGAATCGATTTGTTTCGATTCGATTCTTTTCGATTCGATTCGATTCTTTTCGATTTGATTTGATTCTTTTCGATTCAATTCGATTCGATTCTTTTCGATTCGATTCAATTCTTTTCGATTTTATTTGATTCTTTTCTATTCGATACAATTCGATTAGATCCTTTTTGATTGGATTCGATTCTTTTCGATTCGATTCGATTCTTATATTCGATTTGATTCGATCTTTTTCAATTCGATTCGATTCTCTTCGATTTTATTCGATTCAATTTTTTTCATTTCCATTCGATAGTTTTCTATTCGTTTCTTCTCTATTCGATTCTATTCTTTTTGATTCGATTCAATTCGATTCGAATCTTTCTATTCGAATGTTTTTGATTTGAATTCCTTTCTTTTCGAATCGATTCGATTCGATTCTTTTTGATTCGATTCGATTCGATTCTTTTTGATTCGATTCGATTTGATTTGATTATTTTCACTTCCATTCGATTAGATTCTTTTGATTCGGTGCAATTCGATTCGATTTTTATCGATTCGATTCGATTCGAGTCTTTTCTATTCGAATGTCTTTTCAAATCGATTCGATTCGATTCTTTTCGATTCTTTTTGATTCAATTCGATTATTTTCGAGTCTCTTCGATTCGGTTTTTTCGAATCGATTCGATTCTTTTTGATTAGACTCTTCGATTCGGTTATTTTGGATTCGATTCTTTTCGATTTGATTCGATTCTATTCGCTTTAATTCGATCCGATTCTTTTCGATTCGATTTGATTCTTTACGATTCGATTCGATTCGGTTCTTTTCTATTCTTTTCTATTATTTTCTATTCGATTCGATTATTTTCTATTCGATTCGATTCAATTCGATTCGTTTTTTTCTAAATGATTTGGTTCTTTTCGATTCCACTCCTTTCGACTTGATTCATTTGGATTCGATTCTTTTCGATTTGATTAGATTCGATTCTTTTTTATTTGATTCGATTTGATTCTTTTTAATTCGTTAATTTTTTATTCCATTCAAATCTTTTCGGTTCGATCAGATTCTTTTCGATTCAATTTGATTCGATTCGAAACTCTTCGATTCAATTCTTTTTGATTCGATTCGATTGGATTCGATTTGATTGTTTTAGATTTGATTCGATTCAATTCTTTTCGATTCGATTCGATTCTTTTCAATTCGATTTTTTTCTATTCGATATGTTTCAATTATTTTCAATTTGATTCGATTCGATTCTTTTCGATTCGATTCGATTCTTTTTGATTCATTTCGAATTGATTCGATCCATTTCGATTCGATTCGTTCGATTTTTTTGATTCGATACGATTTTTTTTCTTTTCGATATGATATTTTTCGATTACTTTCTTTTCGATTCTATTTGATTCGATTCTTTTTTTTCAATACGATTAGATTCGAATCTTTCGATTCGAGTCATTTCGATTTGAATTCCTTTCTTTTAGAATCGATTCAATTCTTTTTGATTCGATTCAATTCGATTCGTTTTTTTGAAAAAATTCGATTCTTTTCGATTCCACTCTATTCGATTAGATTCATTTGGATCCGATTCTTTTCGATTAGATTAGATTCGACTCTTTTCGATTCAATTAGATTCAATTCTTTTTGATTTGTTTCTTTTTGATTCCATTCGAATCTTTTCGGTTCAATTAGATTCTTTTCGATTCAATTCGATTCGATTCGAAACCCTTCGATTGAATTCTTTTCGATTCGATTCTTTTTGATTCAATTCGATTCGATTAGATTCTTTTCGATTCGATTCGATTCATTTCTTTTCGATTCGATTGTTTTCTATTGGATTCCTTTTTATTTGATTTGATTCAATTATTTTCGATTCGATTCTATTCGATTCTTTTCAATTCGATGTGATTCGATACATTTCGATTCGATTTGATTTGATTTTTTTCTTTTCGATACAATAGTTTCGGTTTTGTTCCTTTCGATTCTATTCGATGCGATTATTTTGTTTCGATTCAATTTGCATGTGGAAGTGTCAGGCCTGTACTCACGATTATCTGAGTTGAATACAGCGATTCCAAATGGCCTTCTTCAAAGAGTGTAGCTAGTTTCTAACTCCCATGTACGAGTGGGTAGCAGACATCTGCCTCCCATGCATACACACTTTTGAGACTTGAGCTTATGGCCTGTACTTCCCACATCCTGCCTGCAGGTACACTTCGCTGCTAACAGGCCTAGGCTCGATGCATGACGGAAGTGTTGTGAGAGGTAAGTGGAAAGTCCCGGCACGCAAGACTAGTGCCTCCAAGCTCAATCCAGCGATTTCCTAGTAATTTCTGTCTTAGACAGGTGCTACATACTAAGTTCCATACGTGAGAAGCTAGCTGAAACCCATGTCCAAAAGCATCTCTCTTCCGAGAGTTGAGCTCACACCCAGTCCCTCACAGTTCCACACTGCCTGCAGAATGAGTTTTGAACATCTTCACCAGAGACGTTTTTCAGAAGCTTGTGAGATGCAAGTGGAATAATGCAGGCCTGGAAGGTGTCTCCAGGTGCAGTAGAGTGGTATTCTTCGAACCTCCTGAGTTAGAAAACTGCTATGTTCTGATGGCCATTAGAACGCAGCTAGTTGAAAGCTGGCTTCTAGGCATGCTCTCTTGTGAGAGCTGAGCTCAGGGCAGGACCCTCCTGCATCCTGCCTGCCCATCGGCATAGCTGCTAACATCCTTACGTGAAGTGCTGGAAGAGATTGGATAAATGCGAGTGGAAGTGTCACGACTGTACTCACGTGTATCTGAGTTCAATACAGCGATTGCCAACGTCCTTGTTCAATTAGAGTGTAGCTCGTGTATATCTCGCCTCGATAAGTGTCTAGCAGACATCGGCTTGCAAAGCATACACACTTCTGAGAGTTGGGCTTATGGCCTGTACCTCCCCCATCCTGACTGCGTGTACGAACAGCTTCCACAGCATTTCGTTGTATGGGGGAGAGTAGCGGAGTGAGAAACAAGTGTCTGCCTTGTCAATTCCGTGACTAGCAGACAGCTGCCTCCAAGGCATGCACTCTCCTTTGGATTGATCTTAGGACTTGAACCTCCCACATGCTGACCACCTGTACGCTTCACTTCCAAAGGATATCGTTCGATGCGGGACGGAAGTTTTGCAAGAGGCAAATGTGTCTTAGTTCAATCCAGCAACTTCTGAGGAATTCCTCCCTCAGATGGGAGCTACATACTAACTTCCAAACCTGAGTACCTAGCTGAAAGCTCTCTCTCTGGGGAACTTCCCTCTCGGAGATGAGTTGAAACGTGGTCCTTCCCAGTTCCACACTGCCTACAGATACAGTTACAAACATCTTCACTAGACATGTTTGTCAGAAGCTAATGGGATGCAAAGGGAAGCTGCAGATTTCAAGGTTGTGTCTCCAGGTGCAGTAAAGCGGTATTCATGGAACATCCTGAATTCAATGCTGCCACGTTCTCATGGCCATCAGAATGCAGTTAGTAGAAAGCTGGCTTCGAGGCATGCCTCCTTTTGAAAGCTGAGCTCAGGGCAGGACCCTCCCGCATTCTGACTGCCTGTAGTTGAAGCTGCTAACATTCTTATTTTAGGTTGGGAGAGGTTGGAGAAATGCAAGTGGAAGTGTCAGGACTGTACTCACGTGTATCTGAGTTCAATACAGTGATTGCCAACGTCCTTGTATAATTAGAGTGTAGCTCAGGTATACCTCGCCTCGAAAAGTGTCTAGCAGACATCGACCTGCAAAGCATACACACTTCTGAGAGTTGAATTTATGCCTTGTACCTCGCACATGCTGACTGCAGGTACACTTTGCTCCTATCAGGCCTAGATTAGATTCATGACAGAAGTTTGTCAGAGGTTAGTGGAAGGTGCCGCCCACACAACTAGTGTCTCCAAGCCCAATCCAGAGATATGTGAGGAACTGCTCTCTTAGATTGGTGCTACTTACTAAGTTCCATACATGAGAAGTTAGTTGAACACAGTGTCCAAAGGGTACTCTCTTCTGAGACTTGAGCTCACCTCCAATCCCTTACAGTTCCACTCGGCCTTCAGATGGAATTTCGAACATCCTCACTAGACATGTTTGTCAGAAGCTCATAGAACACAAGGAGCTATCTGCAGGCTTCAATGCTTGTCTCTCAAGGTGAAGTAGAGCGGTATACATGGAACATCCTGACTTACAGTGGTGCTACGTTCTCAAGGCCATAACAATGCAGCTAGTAGAAAGCTGGCTTCGAGGCATGCTTCCTTTTGAGAGCTGAGCTCAGGGAAGGACCCTCCCTCATCCTGCCTGACTGTAGACGTAGCTGCTAACATCCTTGTGTTAGGTGCTGGGAGAGGTTGTGACAAAAGCATGTGGAAGCGTCAGGCCTGAACTCACGTGTATCTGAGTTGAATATAGCAATATCCAACGGTCTTCTTCGATCAGAGTATAGCTATGTTCTAAATCCCATGTATGAGGGGTTAGCAGAAATCTGCCTCCCAGGCATACACACTACTGAGAGTTGAGCTTATGATCTGTACCTCGACATCCTGCCTTCAGGTACACTTCACTTCTAAAAGGCCTAGTCTCGATGCGTGATGGAAGTGTTGTGAGAGGTAAGTGGAATGTCCCAGCACACTAGACTAGTGACACCAAGGTCAATCCAGGGATTTCGTAGTAATTCCTGTGTTAGACTGGTGCTACATGCTAAGTTCCATAGGTGAGAAGGTAGCTGAACGCCTTGTCCAAAAGGAAATTAGTTTTGAGAGTTGAGCTCACCCTCCTTCCTTCACGGTCTGATACTGCCTGCAGAATGAGTATCAAACATCTTCACCATAGACTTTTGTCAGAAGGTTGTGAGACGCAAGTGGAACAATGCAGACCTGGAAGTTTTCTCCAGGTGCAGTAGAGTGGTAATCTTGGAACCTCCTGAATTAGAATACTGCTACATTCTCACTGCCATAAGAATGCAGCTAGTTGAAAGCTGACTTCTAGGCATGCTTCCTTGTAAGAGCTGAGGTCAGGGCAGGACCGTCCCGCATCCTGACTGCATGTAGACATAGGTCCTAGCATCTTTATGTTAGGTGCTGGAAGAGGTTGTGTGACAAGCATGTGGAAGTGACAGGCCTGTACTCACGTGTATCTGAGTTCAATACAGCGATTTCCAACGTCCTTGTTCAAGTAGAGTATACCTCGGTTCAAGCTCCCATCAATAAGTGTCTAACAGACATCTGCCTGTAAAGCATACACACTTCTGAGAGTTGAACTTATGCCCTGTACCTCCCACATGCTGACTGCAGGTACACTTCGCTCCTATCAGGCCTAGGCTTGAATCGTGACTGAAGGATTGTGAGAGGTTAGTGGAAGGCGCCGGCCCACACGACTAGTGTCTCCAAGCCCCATCCAGAGATATGTGAGGAACTGCTCTCTAGGGTTGGTGCTACACACTAATTCCATACATGAGAAGCTAGTGGAATGCAGTGTCCAAAGGGTACTTTCTTCTGAGACTTGAGCTCACCCCCAGTCCCTCACAGTTCCACACGGCCTTCAGATGAAATTTCGAACATCCTCACTAGATGTGTTGTTCAGAAGCTCATAGGACAAAAGGAGCTAGCTGCAGGCTTCAATGCTTGTGTCTCTAGGTGCAGTAGAGCGGTATACATGGAACGTCCTGACTTACAATGTAGCTACATTCTCACAGCCATAAGAACGCAGCTAGTGGAAAGGTGCATTCGAGGCATGCTGCTGAGGATCAGAGCCACCCGTTCCAATTGAGGCCCAGTGGGGAATAGAGGAGCCATGTCCCGATGATGTCCAGGTAGGGACCAGAGTCACCAGGTCCAGATGAGGCCCAGGTGGGGAGCATATTCACTAGGTCCATGTGAGGCCCAGTTGAGGACCAGAGTCACCAGGTCTCGTTGAGGCCTAGAGGGGTACCAGAATCACCTGGTCCAGGTGACATCCAGATGGGGACCAGAGTCACCAGGTCAAGGTGAGGCCCAGAGGGATTCCAGAGTCATCATGTCCAGGTGAGGCTCAGGTGTGGAACAGAGTAACCGGGTACCAATGATGCCGAGGTGAGGACCAGAGTCACCAGATCTCGGAGAGGCCCAGATAGGATCAGAGTCACCAGTTCCAGGTGAGGCCAAGAAGGAGTCCACAGCAATCAGGTCCAGGTGGGGAACAAAGTCACCAGGATAGGGTGAGGCCCAGTTGGGGACCAGATTCACCAGGTCCAGGTGAGGCTCAGGTGGTGACCAGAGTCACCGGGTCGGGGTGAGGACCAGGTAAGGACCAGATTCACCAGGTCCAAGAGGCCCACGTGGGGACCTGACTCACCAGGTATGGGTGAGGCCCAGGTGGCAACTCCACTCACCAGGACCAGGTGAGGCCAACCTGCAGGCCATAGTCACCAGATCCAGGTGAGGCCCTGGTGGGGACTGGAGTCACCAGGTAAATATGAGGCTAGAAGGACACCACAGTCACCAGGTCCAGGTGTGGTTCATGTGGGAACGAGAGTCACCAGGTCCAGGTGAGACCCAGGTGGGGACCACAGTCACCAGGTCCAGATTGAGACCTAGGTGGGGGGCCCAAAGTCATCAGTGCCAGGTGAGGCCAATGTGTGGAGCAAAGTTATCAGGTCCAGGTGAGTCCCTGGTGGGGAACAGAGTAACCATGTCCCATTGATGCCCAGGTGGGACCAGAGTCACAAGCTCCAGACGAGGCCTAAGTGAGGAGTAGATCACCAGGTCCTGTTGAGGCCCACTTGAGGACCAGAGTACCCAGCTCCTGGTGAGGCCCAGCGGAGGACCAGAGGAGGACCAGAGTCACCCGGTCCCGGTGATATCCAGGTGGGGACCAGAGTCACTACGTCAGGGTGAGGCCAAGAGGGGGACGAGAGTCACTAGGTCCAGATGAGGCCCCGATGTGGAACTGAGTAACCAGGTCCTATGATGCCCATGTGAGGAGCAGATTCACCAGGTCCAGGTGAGTTCCCTGTGGGAACCAGTCACCTCTTCCAGGTGAGGCCCCTGTGGGACCACAGTCACCAGGTCAGGGTGAGGTCCAGATGGTGACCAGAGTCACCAGGTCCACGGGAGGCCCAGGGATAGAAGAGAGTAACCAGGTCCCAATGATGCCCAGGTAAGGACCAGAGTCACCAGGTACAGGTGAGGCCCAAATATGGATCAGGGTCGTGTTGTTCCAGGTGAGGCCAAAGGAGACCACAGGAACGAGGTCCTGGAGAGCCCCATATGTGAACCAGAACCACCAGATCCAGGTGAGGCCCAGGTGGCAACAAGATTCACCAAGTCCAGGTGAGACCCAGGTCGTGACCTGAGTCACCAGGTCCAGGTGAGGTCCAGGTAAGGACCAGATTCACCAGGTACAAGTGAAGCCCAGGGGGAGACCAGAGTCACCAAGAAAGGGTGATGTCCAGAGGGGGAACCCGAGTAACCAGTTAAGTTTGAGGCCCAGAGTTGGACCAGAGTTCCCCGGTCAAAGTGAGGCCCAGGTGTGGAATAGAGTATCCAGGTCCCAATAATGCCTAGGTGAGGACCAGAGTCACTAGGCCCATGCAGGGCCCAGATGTGGATCAGAATCACCAGGTCCTGGTGAAGCATAGAAGGAGACCACAGTCACCAGTATCAGGTGGGCCCCATGTGGGAACCAGAGCCACTCTATCCAGCTGAGTCCCAGGTCCATGTGAGGCCCACGTGAGGACCAGATTCATCAGGTCGAATTGAGGCATAACTGGGGACAAGGGTCACCAGGTCTGGGTGAGGCCTAGGTGGGGAAAGATTCACCAGGTGTGAGTTAGGCCACAGTGGGGACGAGAGTCACCAGGTCCAGGTGAGGCCAAACTGAGGACCCGAGTTACCAGATCCAGGTGAGGTCCATGTTGGAAAGAGAGTCACCAGGTCCAGGAGAGGTCCAGGTGGGGACCAGAGTCACCAGATAGAGATGAGGGCCTGGTGAGGACCAGATCTACCAGGTATATGTGAGGCCCAGGTGGGGATCAGAGGCAACAGGTCCATGTGAGACCGGCTGGGGAACATGGTCAACAGGTGTACGTGAGGCCCAGGTGTGGAACACAGTAACCAGGTCCAGGTGAGTCCCAGGTGGTGACAACAGTCGCCAGGTCCAGGTGAGGCCCAGGTGGGGACCAGGATCACCAGGTACAGGGGAGGCCCTTGAAAGAACCAGAGTCAACAGTTCGAGGTGAGGCGCAGGTGGCAACCAGAGTCAGCAGGTCCAAGTCAGGCCAAAGTGGGGTTCACAGTCTCCAGGTCAGGGTGAGACCCAGAGGGGGACCAGAGTCACCCGGTCCAGGTGAGGTCCAGTTGTAGAACACAGTAACCGGGTCCCAATTATGCCCAGTGGAGGATCATGGTCAACAGGGCCAGGTGAGGCCCAGATGGGGACCAGAGTCACCAGGTCCAAGTGAGGCCCAGGTGGGGACCACAGTCACCAGATCCAGGGTAGTCTCAGGTGCAGAGCAGAATCACCAGGTCCAGATGAGGTGCAGGTGGCAACCACACTCACCATGTCCCTGTGAGGCCCTGGTGGGGACCAGAGTCACCAGGGACATTAGAAGCTAGAAACACTGCAGCCACCTGGTCCACATGAGGTCCATGTGGTAATGAGAGTCACCAGTTACAGGTGAGGCCGAGGTGGGGATCAGACTCACCCGGTCCAGGTGAGACCCAGGTGGGAACCAGAGTCACCATCCAGGTGTGGCCCAGGTGAAGACCAGAGTTAACAGGTCCAGGTGGGTCCCTGTAGGGAACAGTGTAACCATGTCCTGATGCTACCCAGGTGGGTACCAGAGACACCAGGTCCAGATGAGGCCCAGGTGGGGACCAGTGACATGAGGTCCAGGTGAGGTCCCGGTGGGAACCACAGTCACCAGGTCAGGTGAAGCCATGCTGAGGATCAGAATCACCAGTTCCAGGTGAGGCCTAGGTGGGGCCAGAGTCACCTGGTACAGAAGAGGCCAAAGTGAGGACCAGAGTTACCAGGTCCAGGTGAGTCCCAGTGGGGAATAGAGTAACCTTGTCCTGATGATTCCCAGGTAGTGACCAGAGTCACCAGGTCGAGATGAGGCCCAGGTGCGGAGCATATTCACTAGGTCCAGGTGAGGCCCAGTTGAGGACCAGAGTCACCAGGTCTGGTTTAGCCCTAGAGGGGTACCAGAATCACCTGGTCCAGGTGACATCCAGATGGGGACCAGAGTCATCAGGTCAGGGTGAGGCCCATAGGGGTTCCAGTCATCATGTCCAGGTGAGGCTCAGGTGTGGAACAGAGTAACCAGGTCCCAATGATGCCCAGGTGAGGACCAGAGTCACCAGATCTGGGTGAGGCGCAGATAGGATCAGAGTCACCAGTTTCAGGTGAGGCCAAGAAGGAGTCCACAGCAATCAGGTCCAGGTGGGGAACAAAGTCACTAGGACTGGGTGAGGCCCAGATGGGGACCAGATTCACCAGGTCCAGGTGAGGCCCATGTGGGGACCTGAGTCACCAGGTATGGGTGAGGCACAGGTGTCAACCCCACTCACCAGGTCCAGGTGAGGCCAACCTGCAGGCCATAGTCACCAGATCCAGGTGAGGCCCTGGTGGGGACCTGAGTCACCAGGTAAATATGAGGCTAGAAGGACACCACAGTCACCAGGTCCAGGTGTGGTTCATGTGGGAACGAGAGTCACCAGGTCCAGTTGAGATCCAGGTGGGGACCACAGTCACCAGGTCCTGATTGAGGCCTATGTGGGGGGCACAGTGTCATCAGGGCCAGGTGAGGCCAATGTGTGGATCAAAGTTATCGGGTCCAGGTGAGTCCCTGGTGGGGAACAGAGTAACCATGTCCCATTGATGCCCAGGTGGGAATAGAGTCACAAAGTCTAGATGAGGCCTAAGTGAGGAGTAGATTCACCAGGTCCTGTTGAGGCCCAGTTGAGGACCAGAGTCCCCAGCTCCTGGTGAGTTCCAGAGGGGGACCAGAGTCACCCGGTCCAGGTGATATCCAGGTGGGGACCAGAGTCACCACGTCAGGGTGAGGCCCAGAGGGGGACAAGAGTCACTAGATCCAGGTGAGGCCCTGATGTGGAACTGAGTAACCAGGTCCCATGATGCCCATGTGAGGACCAGATTCACCAGGTCCAGGTGAAGTCCCTGTGGGAACCAGTCATCTCATCGAGGTGAGGCCCAGGTGGGACCGCAGTCACCGGGTCAGGGTGAGTTCCAGAGAGTAACCAGAGTCACCAGGTCCAGGTGAGGCCCCGGTATAGAAGAGAGTAACCAGGTCCCAATGATGCCCAGGTTAGGACCAGAGTCACCAGGTCCAGGTAAGGCCCAGGTATAGAAGAGAGTAACCAGGTCCCAGTGATGCCCAGGTAAGGACCAGAGTCACTAGGTCCAGGTGAGGCCCAAATATGGATCAAAGTCGTTTTGTTCCAGGTGAGGCCAGAAGGCGACCACAGGAACCAGGTCCAGGAGAGCCCCATATGGGAACCAGAGTCTCCAGATCCACATGAGTTCCAGGTGGGGACCACAGTCACAAGGTCCATGTGAGGCCCAGGTAGCAACAATATTCACCAAGTCTGAGGAGGGGCAAGATGGCTGAAGAGTAGGGTCCCCAAATCACCTGTCTCCACCAAATTACCTAGAAAACCTTCAAATCATCATGAAAATCTACGAATTCGGCCTGAGATTTAAAGAGAGACCAGCTGGAACGCTACAGTGAGAAGAGTTCATGCTTCTATCAAGGTAGGAAGACGGGGAAAAAGAAATAAAGAAACAAAAGGCCTCTGAGGGGGAGGGGCCGCGAGGAGCCGGGCTGAGGCCGGGCGAGTGTCCCCAGGACAGGAGAGCCCTGTCCCGGAGGAGCAGGAGCTGCACCAACCTTCCTGGTTTGAAAGGCGCCCGCAGGGAGTTAGAGCAGGACCCCAGGAGGTCGGGGATGCCCTCGGGCTCCCTGGGACATTAACAGACACCTGCCCCCACAGGAGAGTGTGCCAAGCTCCCTAAGGGCTGCAGTGCACACAGCGGGACCCGGAGCAGCTCGGAGGGGCTCAGGCAGCGGACACAGCCCAGGATCCAGCCTCCCCGGGACAGGCAGAGTCCGGGAGGGCCCTGGACAGGAAGGACGCTCCTGCCCCGAGCTGAGCAGCTCTCCAGGCCCTGCAGGCGGAGTGCTTCAGAGTTCCTGTGGGGGCTGAATCCAGGTTTCCAGAACTGGCCTCGCCACTGGGGTTGTTCCTCCAGGGGCCTCACGGGGTAAACAACCCCCACTGAGCCCTGCACCAGGCAGGGGGCAGAGCAGCTCCCCCAAGTACTAACACCTGAAAATCACAACAGGCCCCTTCCCCAGAAGTACTGCTAGAAGGACAAGTTCCAGGGGAAGTCAAGGGACTTAAAGTATACAGAATCAGAAGATACTCCTCCATGTTTTTTTTATTTCTGATTGCTTCGCCCTCCCCTATTACCCCCTTTCTTTTTCTTTCTCTTTTTTTAAAAAATTTTTTATTTATCTATGATAGTCACACAGAGAGAGAGAGAGAGAGAGGCAGAGACACAGGCAGAGGGAGAAGCAGGCTCCATGCACCAGAAGCCCGACGTGGGATTCGATCCAGGGTCTCCAGAATCGCGTCCTGGGCCAAAGGCAGGCGCTAAACCACTGCGCCACCCAGGGATCCCTCTTTCTTTCTCTTTTTATTCTCTATTTCCTTCTTTCTTCCTCTATTCTTTTTCATTTTTCTCTTTTCTTTCCTTCTTTCTCTCCTCTCTTTTTCTCCTTTTCCCAATACAATTTCTTTTTGGCCACTCTGCACTCAGAAAAATGACTAGAAGGAAAACCTCACCTCAAAAGAAAGAATCAGAAACAGTCGTCTCTCCCACAGAGTTACAAAATCTGGATAACAATTTAATGTCAGAAAGCAAATTCAGAAGCACTATTATACAGCTACTGGTGGCTCTAGAAAAAAGCATAAAGGACTCAAGAGACTTCATGACTGCAGAATTTTGATCCAGTCAGGCCGAAATTAAAAATCAATTGAATGAGATTAAATCCAAACTAGAAGTCCTAATGATGAGGGTTAACGAGGTAGAAGAACGAGTGAGTGACATAGAAGACAAGTTGATGGTAAAGAGGGAAACTGAGGAAAAAGGAGACACACAATTAAAAGACCAGGAAGACAGATTAAGGGAAATAAACGACAGCCTGAGGAAGAAAAACCTACGTGTAATTGGGGTTCTCGAGGGCGCCAAAATGGACAGAGGGCCAGAATATGTATTTGAACAAATCATAGCTGAAAACTTTCCTAATCTGGAAAGGGAAACAGGCATTCAGATCCAGAAAATAGAGAGATCCCCCCCTAAAATCAATAAAAACCGTTCAACACCTCGACATGTAATAGTGAAGCTTGCGAATGCCAAAGATAAAGAGAAGATCCTTAAAGCAGCAAGAGACAAGAGATCCCTGACTTTTATGGGGAGGAGTATTAGGGTAACAGCAGACCTCTCCACAGAGACCTGGCAGGCCAGAAAGGGCTGGCAGGATATATTTAGGGTCCTCAATGAGAAGAACATGCAACCAAGAATACTTTATCCAGCAAGGCTCTCATTCAAAATAGAAGGAGAGATAAAGAGCTTCCAAGACAGGCAGGAACTGAAAGAATATGTGACCTCCAAACCAGCTCTGCAAGAAATTTTAAGGGGGACTCTTAAAATTCCCCTTTAAGAAGAAATTCAGTGGAACAATCCACAAAAACAAGGGCTGAATAGATATCATGATGACACTAAACTCATATCTGTGGATAGTAACTCTGAACGTGAATGGGCTTAATGACACCATCAAAAGGCGCAGGTTCAGACTGGATAAAAAATCAGGACCCATCTATTTGCTGTCTACAAGAGACTCATTTTAGACAGAAGGACACCTACAGCCTGAAAATAAAAGGTTGGAGAACCATTTACCATTCAAATGGTCCTCAAAAGAAAGCAGGGGTAGCCATCCTTATATCAGATAAACTAAAATTTACCCCGAAGACTGTAGTGAGAGATGAAAAGGGACACTATCTCATACTTAAAGTATCTATCCAACAAGAAGACTTAACAATCCTGAATATATATGCCCCTAATGTGGGAGCTGCCAAATATTTAAACCAATTAATAACCAAAGTGAAGAAATACTTAGATAATAATACACTCATACTTGGTGACTTCAATCTAGCTCTATCTACCCTCGATAGGTCTTCTAAGCACAACATCTCCAAAGAAACAAGAGCTTTAAATGATACACTGGACCAGATGGATTTCACAGATATCTACAGAACTTTACATCCAAACTCAACTGAATACACATTCTTCTCAAGTGCACATGGAACTTTCTCCAAAATAGACCACATACTGGGTCACAAATCGGGTCTGAATCGATACCAAAAGATTGGGATCGTCCCCTGCATATTCTCAGAACATAATGCCTTGAAATTAGAACTAAATCACAAGAAGTATGGAAAGACCTCAAACATGTGGAGGTTAAGGACCATCCTGCTAAAAGATGAAAGGGTCAACCAGAAAATTAAGGAAGAATTAAAAAGATTCATGGAAACTAATGAGAATGAAGATACAACCATCCAAAATCTTTGGGATGCAGCAAAAGCAGTCCTAAGGGGGAAATACATCGCAATACAAGCATCCATTCAAAAACTGGAAAGAACTCAAGTACAAAAGCTAACCTTACACATAAAGGAGCTAGAGAAAAAACAGCAAATATATCCTACACCCAAGAGAAGAAGGGAGTTAATAAAGATTTGAGCAGAACTCAAGGAAATCGAGACCAGAAGAACTGTGGAATAGATCAACAGAAGTAGGAGTTGGTTCTTTGAAAGAATTAATAAGATAGATAAACCATTAGCCAACCTTATTAAATAGAAGAGAGAGAAGACTCAAATTAATAAAATCATAAGTGAGAAAGGAGAGATCACTACCAACACCAAGGAAATACAAACGATTTTAAAAACATATTATGAACAGCTATATGCCAATAAATTAGGCAATCTAGAAGAAATGGACGCATTCCTGGAAAGCCACAAACTACCAAAACTGGAACAGGAAGCAATAGAAAACCTGAACAGGCCAATAACCACGGAGGAAATTGAAGCAGTCATCAAAAACCTCCCAAGACACAGGAGTCCAGGGCCAGATGGCTTCCCAGGGGAATTCTATCAAACATTTAAAGAAGAAATCATACCTATTCTACTAAAGATGTTTGGAAAGATAGAAAGAGATGGAGTACTTCCAAATTCGTTTTATGATACCAGCATCACCTAAATTCCAAAACCAGACAAAGACCCCACCAAAAAGGAGAATTACAGACCAATATCCCTGATGAACATGGATGCAAAAATTCTCAACAAGATACTAGCCAATAGTATCCAACAGCACATTAAGAAAATTATTCACCACGGACCAAGTAGGATTTATCCCCGGGACACAAGGCTGGTTCAACACTCATAAAACAATCAATGTGATTCATCATATCAGCAAGAGAAAAACCAAGAACCATATGATCCTTTCATTAGATGCAGAGAAAGCATTTGACAAAATAGAGCATCCATTCCTGATCAAAACTCTTCAGAGTGTAGGGATAGAGGGAACTTTCCTTGACATCTTAAAAGCCATCTACGAAAAGCCCACAGCAAATATCATTCTCAATGGGGAAGCACTGGGAGCCTTTCCCTAAGATCAGGAACAAGACAGGGATATCCACTCTCACCACTGTTATTCAACATAGTATTGTAAGTCCTAGCCTCAGCAATCAGACAACAGAAAGACATTAAAGGCATTCAAATTGGCAAAGAAGAAGTCAAACTCTCCCTCTTCGCCGATGACATGATACTCTACATAGACCCCCCCCAAAAAAAGAAAACCCAAAAGCCTCCACCCCAAGATTGCTAGAACTCATACAGCAATTTGGTAGCATGACAGGATACAAAATCAATGCCCAGAAATCAATGGCATTTCTATACACTAACAATGAGGCTGAAGAAAGAGAAATTAAGGAGTCAATCCCATTTACAATTGCACCCAAAGCATAAGATACCTAGGAATAAATCTCACCAAAGAGGTAAAAATCTATACCCTAAAACTATAGAACACTTCTGAAAGAAATTGAGGAAGACACAAAGAGATGGAAAAATATTCTATGCTCATGATTGGCAGAATTAATATTGTGAAAATGTTCAATGTTACCCAGGGCAATATACACGTTTAATGCAATCTCTATCAAAATACCATGGACTTTCTTCAGAGAGTTACAACAAATTATTTTAAGA